>NW_020867671.1:0-52915 GCF_003369695.1 Bos indicus x Bos taurus
GCTTGGCTAAACTTTAGCTAAGCTTCTCTCCTCTGAACTTCAGCTTTGCCCCACGCTTGAGCAAGCTCTAAGAGTCAGACATTTCTGGCTCCCTTAACATCTCATTCTAAGAATCAGCTCACTACAGAAAGAAACACTTCCAGTCAAACTGCTCCATCATGCTGTCTGTTCATCCATCCCCACCTCTTGCTGCATCTCACACACACACACACACACACACACACACACACAACACAGACAAATACACAAACTCACACACACACAGTTGCTGCTCACCCTGCTTATCCTTCCATGTTAAAGAAATATATTTTTCTGTTCCATTTTGAGACCGTTACGACGTTGAACTTGTGCTCAAAGCATTCTCCCTGTTGCAATCAGTTCATTCCAGTCGTTCAGTTGTGTCCGACTTTGCCAGTGTCCGTCTCCAGCAGCCAGGGATTCAACCTGAAGGAGGGACCATGTTGGCGAGTAATGACGCAGCCTCTCAATTTCCTGGACTGCCCATTTATTTCAAATTAAGATTTTCTTTTATACTTTTACAAAAGCATTAGGTCAGAGGTTTGCCATTTTCAATTCCCCATCATCCAGATTTTATTATCTCCATAAATCATGTTCACATGTACTGCCTTGATGTAGTCTTTCCCAGTTTGGAACCAGTCCTTTGTTCCATGTCCAGGTGTAACTGTTGCTTCTTGACCTGCTTCACAGATTCTCAAGAGTCAGGTAAGTTGGTCTGGTATACTGATCTCTTTAGAATTGTCCACAATTGATGTGATCCACTCGAGTCAAATGCTTTGGCATAGTCAGCAAAGCAGAAGTAGATCTTTTTCGATTTCTCTTGCTTTTTCTATGAACCAACAGATGTGGCCTATGGATCTCTTGTCCTCTGCCTTTCACGCAATGCAGCTTGAACATCTGAAGCCCATTCTTGGTCTATTTATTGTTGAAAGCCTATCTGGAGAATTTTCAGCATTACTTTTTGTTGTGTGGTAGATGACCCTATCACCATTGTCATTTCAAATCAAGTTCCTTCTCACATTAGTCTGGATTTGTTTTATTTAATTGCAAAAATAGACATAAATTCTTAGGTGTAATGTTTATTTCCCTCTTAAAAGGATTAATTAACCCCCTAGTAGGAACAACAGACTGGCTCCAAATTGGGAAGGAGAATGTCAAAGCTGTTTATTGTCCCCCTGCCTGTTTAACTTATATGCAGAGTACATTATGCAAAATGCTGGACTGGATGAAGCATAAGCTGGAATCAAGATTGCTGGGAGGAAAATCAATATCTCAGATATGCAGATGACACCATGCTTATGGTAGAAAGTGAAGAGAACTAAAGACTCTGTTGATGAAAGTTCAAGAGGAGAGTGAAACTCAACATTCAGAATACTAAGATCCTGGCATCTGGTCCCATCACTTTATGGAAAATAGATGGGGGAAACAATGGAAACAGTTACTGACTTTATTTATTTATTTATTGTCTGAAAAAACACTTCATATGATGGCTGCAGCCATGAAATTAAAAAAAAAAACAAAAAACCCTTGCTCCTTGGAAGAAAATTTATCACCAACCTAGACAGCATATTAAAAAGCTGAGACATCACTTTGTCAACAAAGGTCCATCTAGTCAAAGCTATGGTTTTTCCAGTGGTCATGTATGGATGTGAGAGTGATACTATAAAGAAAACTGAGTGCTGCAGGACAGAATTGCTGCTCTTGAACTGTGGTGTTGGATAAGACTCTTGAAAGTCACTTGGTTTGCAAGAAGATTCAACCAGTGCATCTTAAAGAAATCAGTCCTGATTATTCATTGGAAGGACTGATGCTGAAGCTGAAACTCCAATACTTTGGCCACCTGATGAGAAGATCTGACTCATTTGAAAAGACCCTAATACTGGGAAAGACTGAAGGTGGGAAGAGAAGGGGATGATAGAGGATGAGATGGTTGGATGGCATCACCAACTCAGTGGACACGAGTTTGAGTAAGCCCTAGAAGATGGTGATGGACAGGGAGGCCTGGTGGTGCTACGGTCCATGGGGTCACAAAGAGTTGGACATGACTGAGCGACTTAACTGAACTGATTGAACCCTCTGCAGTGTTTCAGGGTAGTGTTCTGGGTTGCAAGGTACACATTGGTAACCAATCCCCAAGACCCTTCTCTCATGGGGCTTACATTCTAAGTCAGGAAAGATGGAAGGTAAACATTAATGACAAAATAGTGAATTATACCATATAGAGAGAACCTTATGAGATATGAGATTTGGGGAGTTTTCCACCCCTGAGGTTAGTGCGGGTACGGCCTTTTTAATCCAGGACATTTGAGCAAAGACTTAATTAACAACATGAGGGACTGATCTTGTGGCTATCTTGGGGAATAAATTCTGGGCAGAGGAAATAGCCAGGGCAAAAGCCCCCCAATGGTATTGTCTATGTCCCTTCCAATAAAAACAGGAGGCTGGTGCAAGTGGGACCAGGTGAGTAGAAGAAGAAACTAGAAAGTGATGAGCTGTTGTTGAGAGAGAAACAGAGCAGGAAAAGGAGGAGTGTAATGTTAACTTATATTTCCATTTATGTGATGAATTAATTCACAGTACACAAACCACACTGGGCTGTGGTGGTAATGAGGAGAGGCATTTGTCATAGTTTTGATGGCAAGGAGGTAGGGGAAGGGTTCTTTTAAGTAAAGACACACAAGATGAAGCCTGAGCCACCTGAAGCAAAATAGATCACCAAGTGAAAAGTTGTGCAAGTGTTTCCCAGACAGGGGGGGAGAAAATGCAAAGGCACTGAGACCCAAGAAAGCTGGCTAAACATGCATTGAGTATAACTGGAAACTAAGGTATGATGTGGAAATTGCGAAGAAACATGGACTTGGAGGTAGAAGAAGAACTTTAAGGGATACCTGGGCATATGTTAATTTAATGTCTGGGTTGCTGCTGCTGCTGCTACATCAATGTCAGTTGTGTCTGACTCTGTGTGACCCCATAGATGGCACGCAACAGGCTCCTCTGTCCCTGCAATTCTCCCGGCAAGAATACTGGATTGGGTTGCCATTTCCTTCTCTAATGCATGAAAGTGAAAAGTGAAAGTGAAGTCGCTTAGTCGTATCTGACTCTTAGCGACCCCATGGACTGTAGCCTACTAGGCTCCTCCATCCATGGGATTCTCCAGGCAAGACTACTGAATTGGGTTGCCATTGCCTTCTCTGAATGTCTGGGTTACTCTGCTTCAAAGAGCATTATTTGTTTTCTAATTGTAAATATGTACTCGAGGCAAAGCAATATGGGAATTCAAAAAGTATAAAAATGAAATTCAGTTCAGTTCAGTCGCTCAGTCATGTCCAACTCTTTGCGACTCCATGAATCGCAGCACGCCAGGCCTCCCTGTCTATCACCAACTCCCAGAGTTCACTCAAAGTCATGTCCATCGAGTTGGTAATGCCATCCAGCCATCTCATCCTCTGTCGTCCGCTTTTCCTCCCTGCCCCAGTCCCTCCCAGCATCAAAGTCTTTTCCAATGAGTCAACTCTTCGCATGAGGTGCCCAAAGTACTGGAGTTTCGGCTTTAGCATCATTCCTTCCAAAGAACACCCGGGTCTGATCTCCTTTAGAATGGACTGGTTGAGGACACCAATAAGTGTGGCAATAGAAATATATACTGTTAATATTTGTCTTTGTTGTTCTACTTAAATGTTTATTATATATATATATATGTGTGTGTGTGTGTGTGTGTGTGTGTGTGTGTGTTATATAACACTAGAATATATATCGGAGAAGGCAATGGCAAGCCACCCCAGACTCTTGCCTAGAAAATCCCATGTATGGCGGAGCCTGGTAGGCTGCAGTCCATGGGGTCGCTACGAGTCGGACGTGACAGAGCGACTTCACTTTCACTTTTCACTTTCACGCAATGGAGAAGTAAATGGCAACCCTCTCCAGTGTTCTTGTCTGGAGAATCCCAGGTACGGGGTAGCCTCATGGGCTGCCGTCTATGGGGTCGCACAGAGTCAGATATGACTGAAGTGACTTAGCAGCAGCAGCAGAATATATATAATACACATATATTTGGATGAGCATATATACATCAGTGAAATTTTTTTAATTTATACAGATTGAATCAAACTATATTTTAGCCTTCCTTTTCTATACAATATGCTGGAAGAATTTTTCCATCTCAAAGAACATGTATCTGTCATTATTTCTAAGGATTACTGTAGTGTTCAGATGCTTGCTTATCCCATACTCCATGCAAGTGCTTTGAAGACAGGAACCATGTGTGTTTTGTTCACTGGTTGCTTCCATATTTTTTCTATTGTAAATAAGGCTGTAATAAACATTGGAATTTATGTATCTTTTCAAATTAGTGTTCATTGTCTTCTCATATATACCTGGGAGTGGAATTGCTGGGTCACATGGTAGTTGTTTTTTCAGCTTTTTGAGAAACTTCCATGATGTTTTCCATAGTGACTGCACAAATTTACATTCCCATCCATTAAGTACAAGGGCTTCCTTTTCTCCACATCCTTGCCAACATTTGTTATTTTCAGACTTTTTCATTTGATGATAGCCGTAACAGCAGCAGTAGCAGTAGCAGCATTCTGATGGGTGTGAGGTGATATCTCCTTGTGATTTTTAATTTCCCTGACGATTAGTGCTGTTTAGCATTTTTTCATGTGCCTATTAGTCATCTGTATATCTTCTTTGAAGGAATTCAGATCTTCCCATTGTTGTTGTTTTTTTTTTAATATCGAGTTGAGTAATTTGTTTATATATTTTGCATATTAACCCCTTATAGTCATATCATTTGCAAATACTTCCTGGCTCAGACGAAAAAAGCATCTGCCTTCAATGTGGGAGACCTGGGTTTGATCCCTGTGTAGGGAAAATCCCCTGGAGAAGGAAATGGCAACCCACTCCAGTACTCTTGCCTGGAAAATCCCATAGATGGAGAAGCCTGGTAGTCTACAGTCCGTGGGGTCACAAAGAGTCAGACACAACTGAGTGACTTCGCTTTCACTTTCTACTCCCATTCAGTAGGTTGTCTTTTCATTTTGTCAGTGTTTTCATTTGCTGTGCAAAAGTCTTGAAGTTTAATTAGATCTCATTTTTTCCTTTTGTTTCCTTTGCCTTAGGAGACAGGTGGAAAAAAAAATGTTGCTATGAATTATGTCAAAGAGTGTTCTGCCTACATTTACTTCTAGGAGTTTCATAGTTCCCAGCCTTTCATTTAGGGTTTTAATTCATTTTGATTTCATTTGTTTAATCATTTTTTGTGGTGGTTTATAGTTTTCTGTATATAGTATCATGTCAACTGCAAGTAGTGTCAGTTTTCCTTCTTCCTTCCAATTTGGATGACTTTTATTTCTTTTCCTTGAATGATTGCTGTGCCTCGTACTTCTAGCATTTTAGAAGTGTCAAGAGTGGGCATCTGTGTCTTGTTCCTGATTTAGAGGAAAAGCTTTCAGCTTTTTGCCCTGAATATGATATTATCTCTGTTTGTTATAAATCACCTTTATTATGTTCAGATGACCACATGGACTATACAGTCCATGGAATTCTCTAGGCCAGAATACTGGAGTGGGTACAGAGTGACTTCCACTTCCACTTTCATTATGTTCAGGTATATCCCTCCATATCAAGTATGGTGAGAGTTTTTGAAATGAATGAATATTGAATTTTGCCAAATGCTTTTACAGCATCTGTTGAGATGATCATGTGATTTTTGTCCTCATCCCTAATGTGATGTACCACATTGACTAATTTGCAGATATTGAACCATCCTTGTACCCCTGGAATAAGTCCATCTTGATTATGGTATATGATGGTTTCAATGTGGTGTTGAATTTGGTTCTCTAATATTTTGTTAAGAATTTTAACATCTATATTCAATGGAAATACTGGCATTTAATTTCCTTTTTTGGTGGTGTCTTTGTCTGGTTTTGGTGTTAGGATAATAATGGCTTCATAAAATAATTTGGGAGTACTCCATTTTCTCAATTTTTTCGAATAGTTTGAGAATGTTGGATATAAGCTATTCTGTATATGTTTGGAAAAATTCTGCTGTGAAGCTGTGTGGTCCTGAACTTTATTTTGCTAAGAGCTTTTTTATTATAAATTCAATTTCATGACTAGTGATTCATCTATTCCGATTATACATTCCTTCCTGATTAAATTTTGAAAGATTGTATGTTCCTAGAGATTTATCAGTTTCTTCTAGGTTGTCCAACTGTCTGACATACAACTATTTGTAGTATCCTCTTATGATTTTTTCCTATTGCTGTGATATTGGCAGTAATGTCTCCATTGCATTTCTTATTTTGTTTATTTGAGTCATCTATCTTTTATTTTTGATGAACCTTGCTAAAGACTTAATTATTTTGTTTATCTTTTCACTTAACTGATATTTTCTTTTTTTTTTTTACTTTAGGAAAGGGGAAGTCTCAATTTTATTAATGTCCTCTCTGATCATTATTATTGCCTTCATTCTGAGGATTTGGGGCTTTATTTATTCTTCCTTTTCCAATTCATTTATATAGTAAGTTAAGTTGTTTATTTCAGTTTTTTTTTTTTTTTTTCCCTTGAGGGAAGCATCTGTCACTATGAATTTCCCCCTAGAACTGCTTTTGCTAAATCCAATAGATTTTGGGAAGTTGGTGTTTTTATTAGTCTCAAAGTATTTTCTGATTCCCTTTTTGATCTCTTCATTAGCTCATTGGTTTGTAGTAGCATGTTGTTTAGTCTCCATATGTTTGTGTTTGTCCCATATTCCCCTCCTGTAACTGATTTCTTATTTTGTACCATTGTGGTCAGAAAAAGTGCTTGATATAATTTCTGTCTTCTTAAATGTGTTGAGACTTGTTTTGCGGCCTAGCATTTGATCATCCCTGAAGAAATATCCTGTGTGCACTTGAAAATGTGTATTCTGCTAATTTGGGATAGACTATGCCAGGTGGCAAAGAGGAAAAGAATCTGCCTGCAATGCAGAAGATGCAGAGTTGATGCCTGGGTCAGCAAGATCCCTGGAAAAAGGAAATGCAATACACTCCAGTATTCTTGCCTGGGAAATCCCATGGACAGAGGAGCCTGGAGGGCTACAGTCCATGGGGTTTCAAAAGAATCAAACAACTTAGTAACTGAAGAACAACAACAAATACTGTAGGTATCTATTAAGTTCAACTACTCTAATCTGTAATTTAAGACTACAGTTTTCTTATTGCTTTTCTATCAGGACGCTCTGTTCATTGATGTAATAGGGTGTTTATTGTAGTTAGCGTTTAATTTACAATTCATTTGTCTTTTAATTTTCATACTAGATTATCTAATTGGTTGATCCACAGCCTTTACTATGTGTTTGTGTGTACTGGTGGGAGTTTTTCCCTTCTCTGTATATTTTTAATTCTTTTTCCACTTAGAGAAGACTCTTTAATATTTCTTTCACAGTTGGTTTAGTTTGGATAAACTCTTAGTTTTTGCTTGTCTGAGAAGTTCTTCTCTCCAATTCTGGATGATAATCTTGCTGGATAGAGTATTATATGTTGCAAGTTTTTCCCTTTTGGCATGTTAAATATACATTTTTTTTGACCCCTTTCTCTCTCTCTTTTCCTTCTACGACCCCAATAAAGTGAATGTTAGTATACTTGATGTTGTCTAGAAGTCTCTTAAACTGTTCTCATTTTTAATTTGTTTTTCTTCTTGCTTTTCCTATTGGGTGATTTCCATGATTTTATGTTCCAGATTAATTTGCTTCCTGTGTATTGGCAACTCTCACTTTGGTGAGAGGTAGGGCTAGAGATAGAGGGGCCAGAACCAATGCCACGTATGAGCCCGGACTCCTCCTGTGCTCAGTAGCCAACCCTGCCTATTGGGGAGTTAGGCTGAGTCTCCAGTTGGTGGTACAGAAGCCCTGAGTTTCAGGTCCATGCTGATTCCATTTCATGTAAGTGTGTGCCGTACCCCCTTCCAGCATTGGAAATTTTGCCCCAGAAGAAAGAAGAGCTGGAGCAAGAAGGGGTGCCCAATATGGGCTTGGGTGCATAATGGGACAGTCCCAGCACACCAGTCAGAGTTCCAGATACTCCCACTGCGCCACCTCCATAAGCAATGGTAATGAGTGCTCTCAACTTGTTCAGATGTAGGCCAGATCTGAGTTGGCTTCATTCCTGGCACTTGTACATTCTTCTCAGCCATGGAAGCCTTTGCCATAGTTTTGGGAAGGGGTGTTCTATGAAATAAGAGGGGCTGGAGCAGGCATTCAGAGTGGGTTAGGTCATGACCTGGGATTGTTATGGGAAAACAGCCAGCATCCTGTGTAATTTCAACATGTTTCCTCTGCCTTGTTTTGTGAGTAAGCAAACGTGTGGTTGCCTCCACAAACTCTTCACATATAGAGTCTAGATTTCTTACAGCCTTCTTGTTAGTCCCAGTGGTTTTCAAATCAGCTAAGGGGACTCATTTTCCCAGTTTCTGACTCCAGGGTGGGGTTTCCAAGATGTAATTTGAACTGCTCACTCCCCATGAGTTTCTCTGAGCCTGTGAAATCTCCCACTCCTTTACATCCCCTCCCAGGAGTGCAGTCCTAAACTGATGGCTTCTTTTCCCTTCCTACCCAAATCCTTGTAGACCTTCTTATACAGCCTTGGTTGTCTAAGTTTCTACCTGTCAGACTCCAGTTTATTTTCAGTGAGCACAGATATGTTTGATGTGTTCATGGTGGGAAGTGAGCCCAGCATCCACCAACTTCACCATCTTGCTTTCTTCAAATGGATGTTCTTTCTAAGACTTTTTATATGAATTGCCAAACCATCTTTCAGAAAATATTTTATTTCCAATTCGCAGTCTCACCAAAAATAGATGAGAATGTCATTTTCCTCAGTATTCGCCAACAGATTATATCAATTTTTGCAAATATGATATGTGAAAAGATTATCTCACTTTAAAATATGTGAGGAGGGAGGAGGGTTCAGGATGGGGAACACATGTATACCTGTGGCAGATTCATTTTGATAAATGGCAAAACTAATACAATTATGTAAAGTTTAAAAATAAAATTAAAAAAAAAAAGAGAGAGATTGCTCCAGAATATTACCCCACATGTCTTCTTTCTAAAGCTATTCCTTATGCCAGATCAAAATAAATAAATAAATAAAATAAAATAAAATATGTATGTATGTGATAACTTGTTGTTGTTAAGTTGCTCAGTCAAGTCCCACTCTTTGCAACCCCATGGACTGCACCACGCCAGCCTTCCCTGTCCATCACTATCTCCCAGAATTTGTTAAAACTCATGTTCATTGAATCGGTGATGCCATCCAACCGTCTCAACCTCTGTCACCCCCTGCTCCTCCTGCCTTCCATCTTTCCCAGTGTCAGGGACTTTTCCAATGAGTCCGTTCTTAGCATGTGGTGGCCAAAATATTGGAGCTTCAGCATCAGTCCTTTCAATGAATATTCAAGCCTGATATGCTTTTGGATTGAAAGAGAAAATTATTTTTATATTTTATTGACATTTATCACTTGTGTTTTTTCTATTGTGAATTTCTTGATCACATCCTTTGCTGTTTGTCATTTTGCATTTGTGTTTTCCTGTTTTATAATAGCCTTTTATTTTTATAAAAGAAATTATTATCTGTATTTCAAGGCAGCAAATATTGGAGTTGCTTCTACAGCATCACTTTTACCCTTTCCAAATTGTATATCATTCACATGGTTTCAAATTGATTAGCCCCACACCCAGCTCCAGTAATAGACTTGGATTGTCCTAAACTATAAGGAATAATTCCATTGTCTTTCCTCAGTGATTATTTCAGGAACTGGCACCTAACTGAGCCCAAAGACAATCAGTGATTGGTTCAGAGGTGGCAAGTATCACTCCCATGGAAGAACACTAAACTAAGGAAATTGGGGTAATTTCATGCTATAGTCCACAGGGATAGGCATTAGCTCAGGCTTAATGTGGAGAAATAACTCCAGAAAGAGTGAAGAGATGGAGCCAAAGCAAAAGCAACACCCAGTTGTGGATGTGACTGGTGATAGAAGCAAGGTCCGATGCTGTAAAGAGAAATATGGTATCGCAACCTGGAATGTTACGTCCATCAATCAAGGCAAATTGGAAGGGGTCAAACAGGAGATGGCAACAGAGAATGCTGACATTTTATGAATCAGTGGATTAAAATGGACTAGAATGGGTGAATTTAACTCAGATGACCATTATATCTACTACTGTGGGCAAGAATCCCTTAGAAGAAATGGAGTAGCCCTGACAGTCAACAAAAGAGTCCAAAATGCAGTCCATGGATGCAATCTCAAAAACGACAGAATGATCTCTGTTCATTTCCAAGGCACACCATTCAATATCATGGTAATCAAGTCTATGCCCAGACCAGTAATGCAGAAGAAGCTGAAGTTGAAGGGTTCTATGAAGACCTAGAAGACCTTTCAGAACTAACACACAAAAAAGATGACCTTTTCATTATAGGGGACTGGAATGCAAAAGTAGGAAGACAAGAAACACCAGGAGTAATGTGCAAATTTGGCCTTGGAATATAGATTGAATCAGGGAAAAGGCTAATAGAGTTTTGCCAAAAGAACACATTGGCCATAGAAAACACCCTCTTCCAACAACACAAGAGAAGACTCTACACATGGACATCACCAGATGGCCAATACCAAAATCAGATTGATTATATTCTTTGCAGCCAAAGATGGAGAAGCTCTATACAGTCAGCAAAAACAAGACCAGGAGCTGACTTTGGCTCAGATCATGAATGCCTTATTGTCAAATTCAGACTTAAATTGAAGAAGTAGGGAAAACCACTAGACCATTCATGTAGAACCTATCAAATCCCTTACAGTTATACAGTGGTAGTGACAAATAGATTTAAGGGACAAGATTTGATAGACAGAGTGCCTGATGATCTATGGACTGAGGTTTGTGATATTGTACAGGAGAGAGGGATTAAGAACATCTCCAAGGAAAAGAAATGCAAAAAACAAAATGACTTTCTGAGGAGAACTTACAAATAGCTGTGAAAAGAAGAGTGGGATGATCCAGAGGGAGGGCATGGGTAAGGAGGTGGGAGGGGGGGTTCAGGATTGGGAACATGCGTACACCCGTGGCGGATTCATGTTGATGTATGGCAAAACCAATACAATATTGTAAAGTAAAAAATAAATAAATAAATAAGAGAGAGAGAGAAGTGAAAAACCACGGAGAAAAGGAAAAACATACCCATTTGAATGTAGAGTTCCAAATAATAGCAAGGAGAGATAAGAAAACCTTCCTCAGTGATCAGTGCAAAGAAATAGAGGAAAACAGTAGAATGGTAAAGACTAAAGATGTCTTTAAGAAAATAACAGATAGCAGGGAACATTTAATGCAAAAACGGGCTTAATAGAGGACAGAAATGGTATGGATCAAACAGAAGCAGAATATATTAAGAAGACGTGGAAGGTATACACAGAAGAACTGTACAAAAAAGATCTTCATGACCCAGATAATCACGATGATGTGACCACTCACCTAGAGCCAGACATCCTGGAATGTGAAGTCAAATGGGCCTTAGAAAGTATCACTATGAACAAAGCTAGTGGAGGTGATGGAATTCCAGTTGAGCTATGTCAAATCCAAAAAGATGATTTTGTGAAAGTGCTGAACTCAATATGCCAGCAAATTTGGAAAACTCAGCAGTGGCCACAGGACTGGAAAAGGTCAGTTTTCATTCAAATCCAAAAGAAAGACAATTCCAAAGAATTCTCAACCTACTTGACAGTTGGCCTCATCTCCCACACTAGTAAAGTAATGCTCAAAATTCTCCAAGCCAGGCTTCAGCAATACTTGAACCGTGAACTTCCAGATGTTCAAGCTGGTTTTAGCAAAGGCAGAGGAACCAGAGATTAAATTGCCAACATCTGCTGGATCATCAAAAAAGCAAGAGAGTTCCAGAAAAACATCTATTTCTGATTTATTGACTACACCAAAGCCGTTGACTGTGGATCACAATAAACTGTGGAAAACTCTGGAAGAGATGGGACTACCAGACCCCCTGACCTGCCTCCTGAGATATCTGCATGCAGGTCAGGAAGCAACAGTTAGAACTGTACATGGAACAACAGACTGGTTCCAAATAGGAAAAGGAGTATGTCAAAACTGTATATTGTCACCCTGCTTATTTAACTTATATGCAAAGTACATCATGAGAAACGCTGGACTGGATGAAGCACAAACTAGAATCAAGATTGCTGGGAGAAATAGCAATAACCTCAAATATACAGATGACACCACCCTTATGGCAGAAAGTGAAGAAGAACTAAAACGCCTCTTGATGAAAGTGAAAAGGAGAGTGAAAATGTTGGCTTAAAGCTCAACATTCAGAAAACTAAGATCGTGGCATCCGGTCCCATCACTTCATGGCAAATAGTTGGGGAAACAGTGGAAACACTGGCAGACTTTATTTTCTGGGGCTGCAAAATCACTGCAGATTGTGACTGCAGCCATAAAATTAAAAGATGCTTGCTTCTTGGAGGAACGTTATGACCAATCTAGACAACATATTAAGAAGCAGAGACATTACTTTGCCAGCAAAAGTCCATCTAGTCAATGCTATGGTTTTTCCAGTAGTCATGTATGTATGTGAGAGTTGGACTATAAAGAAAGCTGTGAGTGAAGTGAAGTCACTCAGTCATTTCCAACTCTTTGCGACCCCATGGATGGAGTAACCTGCACCAGGCTACTCCATCCATGGGATTTTCTAGGCAAGGGTACCGGAGTGGTTTGCCATTTCCTTCTCCAGGGAATCTTCCTGACCCAGGGATCGAACCCAGGTCTCCTGCATTGTAGACAGATGCTTTACCGTCTGAACCACCAGGGAAGCCTGAGAAACCTGAGAGCTGAAGAACTGATGCTTTTGAACTGTGGTATTGGAGAAGTCTCTTGAGAGTCCCTTGAACTGCAAGGAGATCCAATCAGTCTATCTTAAAGGAGATCATTCTGAGTGTTTATTGGAAGGACAGATGTTGAAGCTGAAAGTCCAATACTTTGGCCACTGATGGGAATAACTGATTAATTTGAAAAGACCCTGATGCTGGGAAAGATTGCAGGCGGGAGGAGAAGGGGATGACAGAGGATGAGATGGTTGAATGTCATCATGGCCTCAAAGGACATTAGTTTGGGTGAACTCTGAGATTTGATGATGGACAGGGAGGCCTAGTGTGCTGTGGTCCATGGGGTCACACAGAGTCGGACACGACTGGTGTGCTATGGTCCATGGGGTCACAAAGAGTCAGACGCGACTGAGCAACTGAACTGAACTGAATTGAAGTGAAACAGGTGATGTAAATAGTCCCTGAACAGAGTGTTTGTATTTAAGAATGATCTAATCAGAACTAATATTAAGTTGTTTTTTGATAGTTAGGGGAAATAGAATATTTTTCCTCTTGGATTAAAAAAGGGATAATACAGCCCCAGTGCCAGTCACAAATATCTTACGATTTTGCAAGAAGCCAAATTGAAGATGAAGCCAACACCAGAAATTATTTGGAATTGAGAAAAATGATTAGACCCAGAGCTGGGATATAACCATGCTAGAAATCTCCTCAAACTGAGAAAATATAATTAAAAAAATATTTTAAAGCAGTGTAATTTGTGCTGTCACTCATAACTAAAACCACCTGATGGTTGTAATTTTATAATTTTCTTCATTTTTAAAGTTCTTCTTTGTCACTTTGTTCATGATACTTTCATAATGTTTTACCATTTATTCAAATATATTATTCTTGGTGTATTTTTACAACTATGACATTTGTCCTAGTTGTCATACAAAGTCAGTGCTAAGTCTCAAGACCCACGCAACATTTCAAGGGGTCATTTTTTTTATTACCATTCTACACACACCAAAATGCATATTTATTTCTCAGGATTCGTGTTTCTCCTTTACCCAATAGAAATCATATGATCTCCATAAACCCTTACTTTTCTAATTCTGTGGCTATTATTTTACTGAGCCCATTAAAGAACGTTGGCTGTGGACTTCTTCTGATACATTGTTGGGCCCTTGAGTGAGACAGAATACACTTTCTAAATAGTATTTAGTTTCCCAAATTGCAATTTTGTGTATAATTTTTGCTGTTATTTTAAGAACATCTTCTAAAATTGAACAGCATATCTTAAACATCAGTATAAAATGATGAGCTACTGAATTAATTTTGATGTTTCAGAAGGTTTTATTGACACTCATTCACATTCAAGTTATATAATATACAGGCAACTTCTGATATATTTGTTTTTAATTTTAATTTTTTAATGTCAAAAACAGTTTGTATTGGGGTATACCTGATTAACAATGTTGTGGTAATTTTAGGAGAACAGTGAAGCAACTCAGTATTCATTCTCCCCTCATTTCTTTATTTTTTCTTTTTAAAAATTAATTATTTTATTGAAGGATAATTGCTTTAAGAATTTTGCTGTTTTCTGTCAAACCTCAGCAAGAATCAGCCATAGATATACATATATCCCCTCACTTTTGAAACTCCCTCCCTCCTCATTTTTGAAACCACCTCTCTAGTTTGCTACAGAGCCCCTGTTTGAGTTTCCTGAGCCATAAAGCAAATTCCCGTTGGCTATCTATTTTACATACAGTGATGGAAGTTTCCATGTTACTCTTTCCATACATCTCACCCTCTCCTCCCCTCTCCCCATGTCCATAAGTCTATTCTCTATGTCTGTTTCTCCATTGTTTCCCTGTAAATAAATTCTTCAGTACCATTGTTCAAGATTCCGTATATATGTGTTAAATTCCATATTTATCTTTCTCTTTCTGACTCACTTCACTCTGTATAATAGATTCTAGGTTCATCCACCTCATTATAACTGACTCAAATGCATTCCTTTTTTATGGCTGAGTAATATTCCATTGTGTATATGTACCACAACTTCTTTATCCATTCATCTGTTGATGGACATCTAGGTTGCTTCCATGTTCTAGCTATTGTAAATAGTGCTGCAATGAACAATGGGATACAAATGTCTCTTTCAATTTTGGTTTCCTCAGGGTATATGCCTAGGTGTGGGATTGCTGGGGCAAATGGTGGTTCTATTCCTAGTTTTTTTTTAAAGGAATCTCCATATCGTCTTCCATAGTGGCTGTATCAATTTACAGCCACTATGGAAGAGGGTTCAAGAGAAGTTCAAGGAGGTTCTCTTTTCTCCATACCCTTTCCAGCATTTATTATTTGTAGACTTTTTGATGATGGACATTCTGACTGGTATGAGATGATATCTCATTGTATTTTTGATTTGCATTTCTCTAATTGTAAGCGATGTTGAGCATCCTTTCATGGGTTTGATAGCCATCTGTATATCTTCTTTGGAGAAAGTTTGTTTAGATCTTTCTCCCACTTTCTCATTGGGTTTTTTGTTTATCTGGTACTGAGTTCTATGAACTGCTTGTATATTTTGGAAATTAATCCTTTGTCAGTCATTTCATATGTTACTTATTTCTCCCATTCAGAGGGTTGTCTTTTCACCTTGCTTATAGTTTCCTTTGCTGTGCAAAAGCTTTTAAGTTTAATGAGGTCCTACTTATTTACTTTTGTTTTTATTTCCATTACTCTAGGAGGTGGGTCATAGAGGATCTTGCTTTGATGTATGTCATCGAGTGTTCTGCCTATGTTTTCCTCCAAGAATTTCATAATTTCTGGTCTTACATTTAGGTCTTTAATCCATTTTGAGTTTATCTTTGTGTATGGCGGTAGGAAGTGTTCTAATTTCATTCTTTTACATGTAGTTGCCCAGTTTTCCCAGCACCATTGATTGAAGAGGCTATCTTTGCCCCATTGTATATTCCTGCCTCCTTTGTCAAAAATAAGGTACCCATAGGTGCACGGGTTTATTTCTGGGCTTTCTATCTCATTCCATTGGTCTATATTTCTGTTTTTGAGCCAGTACTATACTTTCTTGATGGCTGTAGCTTTGTAGTATAATATGGAGTCAGGAAGGTTGATTCCTCCAGCTCCATTCTTTGTTCACAGGATTATTTTAGCTATTCAGGGTCTTTTGTGTTCCCATATGAATTGTGAAATATTTTGTCCTAGTACTGTGAAAAATGCCATTGGTAACTTGATAGGGATCACATTGAACATATAGATTGCTTTTGGTAATATAGTCATTTTTACAATATTGATTTTTCTTACCCAGGAACATGGAATATCTCTCCATCTGTTTGTCACCTTTGATTTCTTTCATTTGTGTCTTATAATTTTCTGTGTAGAGTAATTTTTTCTCCTTAGGTATGTTTATACCTAGATATTTAATTCTTTTTGTTGCAATGGTAAATGGGATTGATTCCTTAATTTCTCCTTCTGACTTTTCATTGTTAGTAATAGGAATGCAAGTGATTTCTGTGTATTGGTTTTGTATCCTGCAGCTTTGCTAAATTCACTGATTAGCTCTAGTAATTTTCTCATACTATCTTTAGGGCTTTCTATGCACAGTATCATGCCATCTGCGCCCAGTGAGAGCTTTACTTCTTTTCCCATCTGGATTTCTTTTATTTCTTTTTCTTCTGTGATTGCTGTAGCTAGGACTTCCAGAACTATGTTGAATATTAGTGGCAAAAGTGGACATCTTTGTCTTGTTCCTGATCTTAGAGGGTATGTTTTCAGTTTTTCACCATTGAGAATATTGTTTGCTGTAGGCTTATCATATATGACCTTTACTCTGTTGAGGTAGGTTCCTTTTATGCCATTTTTGGAAGAGTTTTAATCATAAATGGGTGCTGAATTTTGTCAAAGGCTTTTTGTGCATCTATTGGGATTATCATATGGTTTTTAACTTTTAATTTGTTAATATGCTATATCACATTGTTTGATTTGTGTATATTGAACAATCCTTGCATCGCTGGAATAAATCCAACTTGATCATTTTGCATTTTGTTGTTGAATTCTCTTTGCTAAAATTCTGTTGAGGATTTTTGCAGCTATGTTCATCAGTGATATTGGCCTGTAATTTTCTTTTCTTGTGTGTTGTCTTTGGTTTTGGTATCAGGGCGATGGTGGCTTCGTAGAATGAATCTGGAAGTGTTCCTACCTCTGAAATTTTTTTTGAAAGAGTTTTAGAAGGATAAGCATTAGCTCTTCTCTAAATGTTTGATAGAATTCTCCTGTGAATCCACCTGGTCCTGGGCTTTTGTTTTGGGGGGATGTATGATCACAGCTTCAATTTCAGTGCTTGTATTTGGGTTGTTCATAATTTCGATCTCTTCCTGGTTTGGTCTTGGAAGATTGAACTTTTCTAAGAACTTGTCCATTTCCTTCAGGTTATCTATTTTATTACCATAGAGTTGTTCATAATAGTCTCTTAAAATCCTTTGTGTTTCTGTATTATCTATTGTAACCTCTTTTTTACTTCTAATTTGGTTGATTTGATTCTTCTCTCTTTTTTTCTTGATGAGTCTGGCTAAAGATTTGTCAAATTTGTTTACCTTCTCAAAGAACCAGCTTTTAGTTTTATTCATCTTTACTATTGTTTGATTTCTTTATCCTCAGATAATTATGATTTCTTTCCTCCTACTAATTTTTGGGTTTTGTTGTTCTTTTTCCAGTTGTTTTAGGTGTAAACTTAAGTCGTCTATTCATGTTTTTCTTGTTTCTTTAGGTAGGATTGTATAGCTATAAGCTTCCTTCTTAGAACTGCTTTTGCTGCATCCCATAGCTTTTGAGTTGTCCTGTTTTCATTGGCATTTGTTTCTAGAAATTTTTTGATTTCTCTTTTGATTTCTTCAGTAACCTGTTGGTTATATAGAAGCGTGTTGTTTGTCTCCATGTGTTTGTGTTTCTTATACTTCTTTTTTCCTGTAATTGATATCTAATCTTATAGCATGTGATAGGAGAAGATGCTTAATATGATTTCAATTTTCTTAAATTTACTGAAGTTTGATTTGTGACCCAAGATGTGGTCTATCCTAGAGAATATTCCATGTGCACTTGAGAATAAAATGTATTCTTCTCCATTTGGATGGAATGTCCTGAAGATATCAATGAGGTCCATGTCATCTAATATATCATTTAAAACTTGTGTTTCCTTATTAATTTTCTATTTTGATGATCTGCCCACTGGTATGAGTGGGGTGTTAAAGAGTCCTACTATTATTGTGTTACTGCCAATTTCTCCTTTTATGTCTGTTAGTGTTTGTCTTATGTATTGTGGTGCTCCTGTGCTGGGTGCATAGATATTTAAAATTTTTATGTCTTCGTCTTGGATTGATCGTGTGATCATTATGTAGTATCCTTCCTTATCACTTGTAATCTTCTTTATTATAAGGTCTATTTTTTCTGATATGAAGACTGCTACTCCAGCTTTCTTATGCTTACCATTTGCATGGACTATATTTTTCCATCATCTCACTTTCAGTTTATATGTGTCTTGAGGTCTGAAATGGGTTTTCTGTAGAGAGCATACATAAGGCTCTTGTTTTTGTATCCGTTTAGCCAGTGTGTGTCTTTTGGTTGGAACATTTAATTCATTTACATTTAATGTAATTATTGATATATATGTTCCTATTGCCATTTTCTACTTGTTTAGGATTGATTTTGTAGGTCTTTTTTCCTCTCTTGTATTTCTTGACTATATAAGGCTCTTAAACATTTGTTGTAAAGCTCATTTGGTGGTAGTGAATTCTCTTAACTTTTGCTTGTCTGAAAAGCTTTTTATTTCTCCCTCAATTTTGAATGAGATCCTTACTGGGTACAGTCATCTCGGTTGCAGATTTTTCCCTTTCAGTACTTTAAATATATCTTTCCATTCCCTTCTGGCCTGCAGATTTGCTGCTGCAAGATCAGTTGTTGAGTATATAGGGTTTCCCTTGTATGTTACTTGTTGCTTCTCCCTTGCTGCTTTTAATATTCTTTCTTTGTGCTTAGTCATTTTTAGTTTGATTAGTATGTGTCTTGATGTGTTTCTCCTTGGGCTTATCCTATATGGGACTCTTTGTGCCTCTTGGGCTCGATGGACTATTTGCTTTCCCATGTTGGGGAAATTTTCCAACTATATTCTATTCAAAAATTTTCTCATACCCTTTGTTTTTCTCTTCTTCTTCTGAGACCCCTATAATTTGAATGTTGGTGCGTTTGAATTGGTCCCAGAGGTTACTGAGACTGTCCTCAGCTCTTTTCATTCTTTTTTACTTTATTCTGCTCTTCAGACTTTATTTTCACCACTTTATTATCCAGCGCACTGATTCTTTCTTCTGCTTCAAATATTCTGCTATTGATTCCTTCTAGAGTATTTTTAATTTCAATAATTGGGTTGTATGTGTTGTGTTGTGTGTTTACTCTTTAATTCTTCTAGGTCTTTGTTAACTGATTCTTGCATTTCTCTATTTCATTTTCAAGGTTTTTGATCATCTTAGCTATAACTATTCTGAATTCTTTTTCAGGTAATTTGCCTATTTCCTCTTCATTTTTTTGGACTTCTGTGTTTCTTCATTTGTGCAGTATTTCTTTGCCTTTTCTTTTTCTTTTTTTTTTTTTTTTTTTGAGTTATTTTGTTTGGGGTCTCCTTTTCTTAGGCTTCAAAGAGAGTTGAATTATTTTCTTGAAGAAGGTTGACTTATTTCTTCCTTTTGTTTTCTGCCCTCCTAAGGTTGGTCCAGTGGTTTGTGTGAGCTTTGTATAGGGTGAGATTTGTGCTGAGTTTTTGTTTGTTTTTCCTCTGATGGGCCAGGCTGAATTCCATGGTAATCCTATCTGCTAATGATTGGGTTTGTATTTTTATTTTGTTTGTTGTTTAGATGAGGCATCCTGCACAGGGTGCTACTGGTGGTTGGGTTTTGCTGGGTCTTGTATTCAAGTGGTTTCCTTATTGTGAGTTCTCACTATTTGATACTTCTTAGGGTTAGTTCTCTGGTAGAATCTTGGAGTTGATGTTGCCACTCCAAAGGCTCAGGGCTTGATCTCTGGTCAGGAATGAAGAGTCCACAAGTGGCTTGTTATGGAATTAAGTGAGATTAAAACAAATGTCCAAAAATGAGAAACCAAAGATAAACCCCAGACAAATGGCAATTACAAAATCAGGCAAATAATAATTAAAATAATGGAATATACACTTACACATATACACCCATGAGCAAAGTGAAAACAGTCTAACAAAATCAAGTACAGTAGATTGACCCAGAGAACAAAGGAAATCAAAAATTATATTTGCCAGTTAAGAACAAAACTAACGTAAGCACAATCTGGAAAACAAAACTAAGCAAGGGACCAATTGGGAAATAAAGCAATGAAAATAGAAGTAACAATTATTTTTAGAGGAAAGGAGAGAAAGAAAGTATTGATACGCAAAGTTAAATAGAGGTAGGTAAGAAGATTTATATATATTAAAGGTTAACTACAAGGGGAAAAGAACAGTAGGAAAATCAAAGGAATTAATGTAGAAAAAATAGTAATAGGTTTAAAAAATTAAAATTGAAAAAAAAATAGAAAAGAAAAAAAATAAAAATAATAATAACAATAATAATGTCATCTTCCCTCTTCCATCCAGGTGATAAAGTTCAGCTGGGAGTAAACTAAGTGTCACTCGCAGCCGTGCTAAGGCAGTCAACCCTAAGGAGTCTTAAGCTCTGTAAACAGTATAAACAAGCCTCTCTCACTCTTCCCAGAAAACAGGAACCACGCTGAGGGCTGGACTATCTGACAACTTCTGGGCTCGGCACAGGGATCCTCTTATCCCTAGATCTCAGGGGTCACAGCACTGCCCAGGATCCTATGATTCTCTGTGGATCACAGGAATAGTGAATTCAGCTAGCTATATATTTTGCCAACTTTAAACCCAAATATAGAAAGCTTGATCATTTTTCATAGTGCTATTATTTAGCAAGCCATTTAGTATCAGATAAATATTGTACTTCCTCCTAATGCATTTACTAAATGCATTTTTAAATTGAGTTACATACTTACATAAACCAATCATTACAAAAAAAAAAAAAAAGAAAGAAAGAAAAAGAAAAGAAAAAAAAAAAAAAAAAGAAGAGAAAACTCCACAGAACTGCAAATGCCCCATGTAGAGGCAGAGGTTTATGACAACAATAAAAGAAAATGTGACTGAGGAAGAAAAAAAAAAAAAAGCTCAAAAAATTGGATTTCTTAGTGTCAATAAAATCGACAGCTATAACAGAGGGGGGATAAAGAGGGGGGGATAAAAAAAAATCTGAAAGAATCTACAGAGCAAGTCAAAAAATAAGAATAGTAATTTTTTTCCTTGAGTCAGTGCTGTCAGAGACCCTTTCCTCACTGGGAGTCACAATCCACCTTACTTCCCTAGGATGCCCTCCAACACTCTGCTGATCTCTGGACCTGCTGTGGGGGCAGCTCAGATTCTAATCTGGTCCTACTCCTATATGTTCTTGCCTCCAATGTCCACAATTATCAGAGCTAGTGCATTTTCCTTTGTGGGCTCTCTCAGTGGCCTTTTATATATTTCATAAACACAGAATCTGGTTGATCTTGTGAATTTAATCTGTAGCTTGTACAGCTGGTGTGAAGGTTTTGAGTCTTCTTCCTTAGCCACAATGCCCCTGGGTTTCAATTGTGGTTTCATTTCCACCTCTACATGTGAGCTGTCCACTGGGGTTTAGCTCCTGAGGCTGCCGTGGAGGGATTGGGTTTTCCCCTCAGAGGGCCCGGTGTGGAGGTGATGCAACTGCTTGGGTCACAGAGGTTCTGGCAGCACGAGGTACTCAGGGGAGTTGGAAGCTAGGGAAGCAGGAAATACAGTGCTCTAGAAAGGTATGGCAACGAGTACTGGCTAATACGCTCCAGTATTCTTGCCTGGAGAACCCCTTCTCTGACAGAGAAGCCTGGCAGGTCACAGTCTACAGGGTCTCAAAGAATTGGACACGACCAAAGTGACTCTGCATGCATATATACAAGACTTTTTTTGCCTGTGGCAGCTCAGCCCCAGTGAGAGGTAAGCATGAAAATGGCACAGCTGCGTGACTTACGGGGATCCTCGCGGTGCCAAGTTTGCAGGGAAATGGACTGCCTCCACCACAAGAGTTATGGCCCTGCTGCTGCTGCTGCTGCTAAGTCGCTTCAGTCATGTCCAACTTTGCATGAACCCATAGATGGCAGCCCACCAGGCTCCCCCATTCCTGGGATTCTCCAGGCAAGAACAGTGGAGTGGCTTGCCATTTCCTTCTCCAGTGCATGAAAGAGAAAAGTGAAAGTGAAGTCACTCGATCATGTCCGACTCTTAGTGACCCCATGGACTGAAGCCTACCAGGCTCCTCTGTCCATGGGATTTTCCAGGCAAGAGTACTGGAGCGGGTTGCCATTACCTTCTCCAGTTATGGCCCTATCAGAGTCATTTTTCCAGCCTCTTGTAGCTGGCGATCAGAAGTCCTCTTTGGCCAGTCTTTCTCCATAGCTCCACCCATTCAGGCACTTAGAGCGCTCCCTTGCCTGGGGTCTTTGTTTTTCAGCATGTCGGGCACATAGAGGGGCCCCCTTAGCTGGAGTCCTACTCTGTAGATTGGCACATCAGGCACTTAAAGGGCACCTTGGGTGGGGTCCTAATCTGTAGTTTGGAGCATCAGTCACTGAAAGGACCACCCTGGGTGGGGTCTACACTGTAGTTCAGTGTGTCAGCCTTTGATGGGCCGGCTCTCTATTGTTCAGCTGCCGATGCTGGCGTGTGGGGAGAGAGAGGCTATGGTTATGGTTATGGTTCCACCCCAACATGTGACTCAGCAGTATCGCCTGCTTCCACGGCTGCCTGGCTTTCCTCCACCAGCATTTCCCACCATTATCTCCTCCCTCACTTCCCCTTGATCAGTCTCTCCACAGTCAATGGCATCCCCGCCCTGGGATTGCTCCATAATCCCTAAACTCCAGCTCCCAGCTGCTGCCCATTCCAGGAGACCAGCATTCCTGTCCAGGATAGGTATGGATGCTGCAAGGACTGTTTGATCTCATTCCATTTAGGCTCCAGTTCATATAGGCTCCAGCTGTTTCACTCTAAGCCTTAAATGTTTCTCCTCTGACTCAGGCAATTGCCCTGCTGTGGGAATTGGATCCCTACTTCAGTTCCCCTGCCAGCTGAGAGTAGGTCCAGTCCTACTAACACTCCTGTTTTCCCCCCTAGTTCCTCCATCCTACCGAGTTTTGCATGGTTCTATATATTCTTTTCCACTGGCCAGGTACTCCTGTCCACTCTCAGCTGGTGTTCTGCATGCTCTTCTGTGTCTGAAGGTGTATTCCTGATGTGTCCGTGGAGAGAGGTGTACTCCATGTCCACCTTCTCCTCCGCCATCTTGTTCTCCTGAGCTATTGAATTTTAATTTTTAAGAATAAATAACTTTATATGCATGAATGGGCTTTAAAAAATAAAAGCGGGTATATACAAGAAGTAAAATAATCTATCAATAAAATTGGATGAGAGATATGCACATTTTATATCCAAATTGAGAAAATTAGAATTGCCTTCCACTTTTCATTGTGTGAATAAAAATTATATAAAATTCCACAGTTTATGTCAGTGAAAACAACAAGTCTTGCACAAGAATAAATGTAAACTAAGATAAAATATATAAGAAAAATTTAATTAGTTAATTTGATTTTATGCACTTTAAATTTTGCACAGTGATTTTAATCATAAAAAATAATGACACTGAGGACTTCTGGTTTCAGCTCTGACATGGAAAGGGCTTAAAAATCAAAACTCCCACCATTCAAGAAAGAAAAGACCTGAACAAACTGAAAATAAATGACCTCCTGAAACCATCAGAGAATTGAAGTCACAGGGCAAAACCCACTCCCAATTTGGGTGACAGGAAAATACAGAGAACCACAGCTCAAATCTACCTACCTGAAATGGATGATGCTGGAGCCACAAACTGGTAAGTCCACTTAAACAGAAACTTTGATGAATTGCCAGAGACTGAGTACAGACTAGGGTGAGTGTCGGAAACTTCTAGGGGCTGCAAAATTTAGGAAGGACTCCATGCTTTCATGGGGTCCAGGATTTCAAGTCTCTGGCAGAAGGAGGAGAAGAAAAGTAAATTCTCCTGTCAAGGCCACAGCCCAGGAACACACTAAAAGACAGATTTAATGAGACTGAAACCTTTGATGTACCCATACCTTATAGCAAGGAAAGATAAGAAACACTTTCTCAGTGATCAATGCAAAGAAGAGGAAAATGATAGAATGGGAAAGACTAGACATCTCTTCTAGAAAAATAGAGATAAGAATGGAACATTTCATGCAAAGATGAGAACAACAAAGGACAGAAACGGTATGGACCTAACAGAAGCAGAAGATATTAAGAAATGAGGCAAGAATATACAGATGAACTATACAAAAAAGGTCTTAATGACCCAGATAACCACGATGATGTGATCACTCACCTAGAGCCAGACATCCTGGAGAGTGAAGTCAAGTGGGCCTTAGGAAGCATCACTACAAGCAAAGCTAGTTATGTGATGGAATTCCAGCTGAGCTATTTCAATTCCTAAAAGACGATGCTGTTAAAGTGTTGCACTGAATATGCCAGCAAATTTGGAAAACTCAGCAGTGGCCACAGGACTAGAAAAGGTCAGTTTTCATTCCAACCCCAAAGAAGGGCAATGCCAAAGAATGTTCAAAGTACAAAACAATTACACTCATTTCACATGCTACAAAAGAAATGTTCAAAATTGTCCAAGCAAGGCTTCAGTAGTACATGAACCAAAAATTTCCAGATGTTCAAGGTGGATTGAGAAAAGGCAGAGGAATAAGAGATCCAATTGCCAACACCCATTGGAACATAAAAAAAGCAAGAAAATTCCAGGAAAAAAAAAAAAACAAACAAACATCTATTTCTTCTGTATTGACTAAGCAAAAGCCTTTGACTGTGTGGATCACATCAAACTGTGGAAAATTCTTAAAGAGACGAGGATACTAGACCTCCTCACCTGTCTCCTGAGAAATCTGTATGCAGGTCAAGAAGCAAAAGTTAGAATAGACGTAGAACAATGGACTGGTTCCACATTGGGAAAGGAGTACATCAAGACTGTATATTGTCAACTTGCTTATTTTACTTATATGCAGAGTGCACTATGGGAAATGTCGGGCTGATGAAGCATAAGCTGGAATCAAGATTGCCGGGATAAATATCAGTAATCTCAGATATGCAGATAACACCACCCTTATGGCAGAAAGCAAAGAAGAACTAAAGAGCTTCCTGAGGAGAGTGAAAAAGCTGGCTTAAAATCCTACACTCAAAAAACAAAGATCATGGCATCCAGTCCCATAACTTCATGGCAAATAGATGGGGAAACAGTGGAAACAGGGGCTGACTTTATTTTTAGCAGCTGCAAAATCCTTGCAGATGGTGACTGCAGCCATGAAATTAAAAGACGCTTACTCCTTGGAAGGAAAGTTATGACCAACCTAGACAGCATATTAAAAAGCAGATACATTACTTTGCCAAGAAAGGTCCATCTATTCAAGGCTATGTTTTTTTTTTTTTTCTTTTTTTTTCCCAGTAGCAATGTATGGATGTGAGAGTTGGACCATAAAAAAGCCTGAGTGCCAAAGAATTGATTTTTTTGAACTGTGGTGTTGGAGAACACTCTTGAGAGTCCCTTGGACTGCAAGGAGATCCAAGCAGTCAATCCTAAAGGAAATCAGCCCTGAATATTCATTGGAAGGACTGATGCTGAAGGTGAAGCTCCAATACTTTGGCCACCTGATATGAAGAACTGACTCACTGGAAAAGACCCTGATGCTGGGAAAGATTGAAGGCCACAAGAGAAAGTGCCGACAGAGGATGAGACGATTGGATGGCATCACTGACTCGATGGAGTTGAGTTTGAGCAAGCTCCGGGAGTTGGAGATGGACAGGGAAACTTGGCATGCTGCAGTCCATGGGGTTGCAAAGTGTCAGACACGACTGAGTAACTGAACTGAACTGAATATCTTACCACCCAATCAACAGTGGATTATAGCTCAAATTTATAATTTGCCACTATTATTTAAGAAGGCATTTTTAGGGAAACCTAAAGATAGTAGTTCATCAGGCACTCTATCTATCAGATGTAGCCCTTAAATCTATTTCTCACTTCCACTGTATAATCAGAAGGGATTTGATTTAGGTCATACCTGAATGGTCTAGTGGTTTTCCCTAATTTCTTCAATTTCAGTCTGAATTTGGTAATAAGCCATTACCAATTTGGTAATAAGCCAGCACAGCCATTAGCAGGTAGCCATTGCTTTGCCGTGTTATTCCACATCCTGTTACTAAGCAACAGGTCTTGCACAGCAATTGGACAGTGCATCTCTCGGCCCTGCCAATAAGCAACCAACTATCAGTGAGATATCTACTGGTACTTCTCCTGCTCAATTATTGTTCTGCTCCACAATGGGCCCTACCTGATGATAAATGTCAATGAGGGACCACTGGGGAAGTGATTCAGTCAAGAGACAGTGGTGCATTGGTCATCTGACTCTTGCCTTTGGGCACCTTGCCTTTTTTTTTTTTTTTTTAATCAGGAATGTATTTCTGGTAGATTGGGCAAATTGAGTTTCCCTACTCAATATGAGAGTTGAATTGTCCCCAAAATATTAGTGGAGGAGATATTTATGACTTTTTTTGCTATGATGTGCAATTTTATGGAGACGGTGTATAGACCTTGGGGCAACAGACTGAGGATTCACCAAGTCTTGGGGTCTCTAAATCTCATTGGAATAGCAAAAATATCCAATCTGTTCTTTATTTTTTTTAATTTTATTTTATTTTTAAACTTTACAATATTGTATTATTTTTGCCAAATATCGAAATAAATCTGCCACAGGTATACCTGTGTTCCCCATCCTGAACCCTCCTCCCTCCTCCCTCCCCATACCCTCCCTCTGGGTCGTCCCAGTGCACCAGCCCCAAGCATCCAGTATCGTGCATCAAACCTGGACTGGCGACACGTTTCATACATGATATTATACATGTTTCAATGCCATTCTCCCAAATCTCCCGACTCTCTCTCTCTCCCACAGAGTCCATAAGACTGATCTATACATCAGTGTCTCTTTTGCTGTCTCGTAAACAGGGTTATTGTTACCATCTTTCTAAATTCCATATATATGCATTAGTATACTGTATTGGTGTTTTTCTTTCTGGCTTACTTCACTCTGTGTAATAGGTTCCAGTTTCATCCACCTCATTAGAACTTATTCAAATGATTCTTTTTAATGGCTGAGTAATACTCCATTGTGTATATGTACCACTGCTTTCTTATCCATTCATCTGCTGATGGGCATCTAGGTTGCTTCTATGTCCTGGCTATTATAAACAGTGCTGCGGTGAACATGGGGGTACACGTGTCTCCTTCCCTTCTGGTTTCCTCAGTGCGTATGCCCAGCAGTGGGATTGCTGGATCATAAGGCAGTTCCATTTCCAGTTTTTTAAGAAATCTCCACACTGTTCTCCATAGTGGCTGTACTAGTTTGCATTCCCACCAACAGTGTAAGAGGGTTCCCTTTTCTCCACACCCTCTCCAGCATTTATTGCTTGTAGACTTTTGGATTGCAGCCATTCTGACTGTTGTCAAATGGTACCTCATAGTGGTTTTGATTTGCATTTCTCTGATAATGAGTGATGTTGACCATCTTTTCATGTGTTTGTTAGCCATCTGTATGTCTTCTTTGGAGAAGTGTCTATTTAGTTCTTTGGCCCATTTTTTGACTGGGTCATTTATTTTTCTGGAGTTGAGCTGTAGCAGTTGCTTGTATATTTTGGAGATTGGTTGTTTGTCAGTTGCTTCTTTTGCTATTATTTTCTCCCATTCTGAAGGCTGTCTTTTCACCTTGCTAATAGTTTCCTTTGATGTGCAGAAGATTTTAAGGTTAATTAGGTCCCATTTGTTTATTTTTGCTTTTATTTCCAATATTCTGGGAGGTGGGTCATAGAGGATCCTGCTGTGATGTATGTCAGAGAGTGTTTTGCCTATGTTCTCCTCTTGGAGTTTTATAGTTTCTGGTCTTACGTTGAGATCTTTAATCCATTTTCAGTTTACTTTTGTGTATGGTGTTAGAAAGTGGTCTAGTTTCATTCTTTTACAAGTGTTTGATCACTTTTCCCAGTACCACTTGTTTAAGAGATTGTCTTTAATCCAATGTATATTCTTGCTTCCTTTGTCAAAGATAAGGTGTCCATATGTACATGGATTTATCTCTGGACTTTCTATTTTGTTCCATTGATCTATATTTCTGTGTTGTGTCAGTACCATACTGTCTTGATAACTGTGGCTTTGTAGTAGAGCCTGAAGTCAGGTAGGTTGATTCCTCCAGTTCCATTCTTCTTTCTCAAGATCACTTTGGCTATTCGAGTTTTTTTGTCTTTCCATACAAATTGTGAAATTATTTGTTCTAACTCTGTGAAGAATACTGTTGGTAGCTTGATAGGGATTGCATTGAATCTATAAATTGCTTTGGGTAGTATACTCATTTTCACTATATTGATTCTTCCAATCCATGAACATGCTATATTTCTCCATCTATTAGTGTCCTCTTTGATTTCTTTCACCAGTGTTTTATAGTTTTCTATATATAGGTCTTTAGTTTCTTTAGGTAGATATATTCCTAAGTATTTTATTCTTTCCGTTGCAATGGTGAATGGAATTGTTTCCTTAATTTCTCTTTCTGTTTTCTCATTATTAGTATATAGGAATGCAAGGGATTTCTGTGTGTTGATTTTATATCCTGCAACTTTACTATAGTCATTGATTAGTTCTAGTAATTTTCTGGTGGAGTCTTTAGGGTTTTCTATGCACAGGATCATGTCATCTGCAAACAGTGAGAGTTTTACTTCTTCTTTTCCAATTTGGATTCCTTTTATTTCTTTTTCTGCTCTGATTGCTGTGGCCAAAACTTCCAAAACTATGTTGAATAGTAATGGTGAAAGTGGGCACCCTTGTCTTGTTCCTGACTTCAGAGGAAATGCTTTCAATTTTTCACCATTGAGGATAATGTTTGCTGTGGGCTTGTCATATATAGCTTTTATTATGTTGAGGTATGTTCCTTCTATTCCTGCTTTCTGGAGAGTTCTTATCATAAATGGATATTGAATTTTGTCAAAGGCTTTCTCTGCATCTATTGAGATAATCATATGGTTTTTATTTTTCAATTTGTTATGTGGGGTATTATATTGATTGATTTGCAGATATTGAAGAATCCTTGCATCCCTGGGATAAAGCCCACTTGGTCATGGTGTATGATCTTTTTAATGTGTTGTTGGATTCTGATTGCTAGAATTTTGTTAAGGATTTTTGTATCTATGTTCATCAGTGATATTGGCCTGTAGATTTCTTTTTTTGTGGGATCATTGTCAGGTTTTGGTATTAGGGTGATGGTGGCCTCATAGAATGAGTTTGGAAGTTTACCTTCCTCTGCAATTTTCTGAAAGAGTTTGAGCAGGATAGGTGTTAGCTCTTCTCTAAATTTTTGGTAGAATTCAGCTGTGAAGCCGTCTGGACCTGGGCTTTTGTTTGCTGGAAGATTTTTGATTACAGTTTCCATTTCCGTGCTTGTGATGGGTCTGTCAAGATTTTCTATTTCTTCCCGGTCCAGTTTTGGAAAGTTGTACTTTTCTAAGAATTTGTCCATTTCTTCCACGTTGTCCATTTTATTGGCATATAATTGTTGATAGTAGTCTCTTATGATCCTTTGTATTTCTGTGCTGTCTGTTGTGATCTCTCCATTTTCATTTCTAATTTTATGATTTGATTTTTCTCCCTTTGTTTCTTGATGAGTCTGGCTAATGGTTTGTGAATTTTATTTATCCTTTCAAAGAACCAGCTTTTGGCTTTGTTGATTTTTGCTATGGTCTCTTTTGTTTCTTTTGCATTTATTTCTGCCCTAATTTTTAAGATTTCTTTCCTTGTACTAACCCTGGGGTTCTTCATTTCTTCCTTTTCTAGTTGCTTTAGGTGTAGGGTTAGGTTATTTATTTGACTTTTTTCTTGTTTCTTGAGTATGCCTGTATTGCTATGAAGTTTCCCCTTAGGAATACTTTTAAAGCGTCCCACAGGTTTTGAGTTGTTGCGTTTTCATTTTCATTCGTTTCTATGCAAATTTTGATTTCTTTTTTGATTTCTTCTGTGATTTGTTGGTTATTCAGCAGTGTGTTGTTTAGCCTGCATATGTTGGAATTTTTAATAGTTTTTCTCCTGTAATTGAGATCTAATCTTATTGCATTGTGGTCAGAAAAGATGGTTGGAATGATTTCTATTTTTTTGAATTTACCAAGGCTAACTCTATGGCCCAGGATGTGATCTATCCTGGAGAAGGTTCCATGTGTGCTTGAGAAAAAGGTGAAATTCATTGCTTTGGGATGAAATGTCCTATAGATATCAATTAGGTCTAACTGGTCTATTGTATTGTTTAAAGTTTGTGTTTCCTTGTTAATTTTCTTTAGTTGATCTATCCATAGGTGTGAGTGGGGTATTAAAGTCTCCCACTATTATTGTGTTATTGTTTATTTCTCCTTTCATACTTGTTAGCATTTGTCTTACATATTGCGGTGCTCCCGTGTTGGGTGCATATATATTTATAATTGTTATATCTTCTTCTTGGATTGATCCTTTGATCATTATGTAGTGACCATCTTTTTCTCTTTTCACAGCCTTTGTTTTAAAGTCTATTTTATCTGATGTAAGTATTTCTACTCCTGCTTTCTTTTGGTCTCTATTTGCATGGAAAATCTTTTTCCAGCCCTTCACTTTCAGTCTGTATGTGTCCCCTGTTTTGAGGTGGGTCTCTTGTAGACAACATATGTAGGGGTCTTGTTTTTGTATCCATTCAGCCAGTCTTTGTCTTTTGGTTGGGGCATTCAACCCATTTACGTTTAAGGTAATTACTGATAAGTATGATCCCATTGCCATTTACTTTATTGTTTTGGGTTTGAGTTTATGCACCGTTTTTGTGTTTCCTGTCTAGAGAATATCCTTTAGTATTTGTTGGAGAGCTGGTTTGGTGGTGCTGAATTCTCTCAGCTTTGGCTTGTCTGTAAAGGTTTTGATTTCTCCTTCATATTTGAATGATATCCTTGCTGGGTACAATAATCTGGGCTGTAGGTTATTTTCTTTCATCATTTTAGGTATGTCTTTCCATTCCCTCCTGGCTTGAAGAGTTTCTATTGAAAGATCAGCTGTTATCCTTATGGGAATCCCCTTGTGTGTTATTTGTTGTTTTTCCCTTGCTGCTTTTAATATTTGTTCTTTGTGTTTGATCTTTGTTTTTGATTAATATGTGTGTTGGGGTGTTTCGCCTTGGGTTTATCCTGTTTGGGACTCTCTGGGTTTCTTGGACTTGGGTGATTATTTCCTTCCCCATTTTATGGAAGTTTTCAACTATTATCTCTTCAAGTATTTTCTCATGGTCTTTCTTTTTGTCTTCTTCTTCAGGGACCCCTATGATTCGAATGTTGTAGCGTTTAATATTGTCCTGGAGGTCTCTGAGATTGTCCTCATTTCTTTTAATCCGTTTTGCTTTTATCCTCTCTGATTCATTTATTTCTACCATTCTATCTTCTAATTCACCTATCCTATCTTCTGCCTCTGTTATTCTACTATTTGTTGCCTCCAGAGTGTTTTTAATTTCATTGATTGCATTATTCATTATATATTGACTCTTTTTTATTTCTTCTAGGTCCTCGTTAAACATTTCTTGCATCTTCTCAATCTTTGTCTCCAGGCTATTTATCTGTGATTTCATTTTGTTTTCAAGATTTTGTATCAATATCACTATCATTATTCAGAATTCTTTATCAGGTAGATTCCCTATCTCTTCCTCTTTGTTTGGTTTGGTGGGCATTTATCCTGTTCCTTTATCTGCTGGGTATTCCTCTGTCTCTTCATCTTGTTTAAATTGCTGAGTTTGGGGTGTCCTTTCTGTGTTCTGGCAGTTTGTGGAGTTCTCTTTATTGTGGCGTTTCCTCACTGTGTGTGGGTTTGTACCGGTGGCTTGTCAAGGTTTCTTGTTTAGGGAAGCTTGTGTCGGTGTTCTGGTGGATGGAGCTGTATTTCTTCTCTGTGAAGTGCAATGAAATGTCCAGTAATGAGTTATGGGATGTCTATGGTTTTGGGGTGACTTTGGCTGCCTGTATCTTGGAGCTCAGTGCTGTGTTCCATGCTGCTGGAGAATTTTCTTGGTATGTCTTGCCCTGAAACTTGTTTCACCCAGAGAGGTTTACAGCGTTATATGGAGAAGAGAAGAGTGAGGAGGGAGTTAGAGGTAACCCGAATGAGATGAGGTGGAGTCAATAGAGGAGAGAGTGGGCTATTCAGTAATTTCTTCCTTATGTGCACTCCACAATTGGACCGCTCAGAGTTGTTCACAGAGTTATACAGAGAAGAGAAGAAGGAGGAAGGTGGCAGAGGTGGTCAGGAGGATAAATGGGGGGAATGAAAAGGAGGGAGACAGATCCAGCCAGTAATCAGTTCCCTAAGTGTTCTCCACCGTCTGGAACACAGAAATTCACATAGTTGGTTAGAGTAGAGAAGGGTTAGGTAGGAGACACAGGCGACCTGGTGGAGAAAAGGAGAGTCCAAAGGGAGAGAGAGCAGTTAAGCCAGTAATCTCGCTCCCTAGTGAAAAATGGGTACTGAAGATTGGGTTCTTAAAGGTACAAAATTGGTAACAAGTACATAAAAGCAAAAATTTAAAATCTAGAGTAGAGTTTGGAATTTCAAAAATACGATGTTAAAGAAAACAAGAAGGAAAAGGAGAGAACAAATGAACAAACAAAAATAAACAAGGTCGCAAAAATTATAAAGAAAATATAGGTACAAAATTGATAACTAATACCAAAAAGCAAAAGTTAAAAATCTAGAGTAGAGTTTGGAATTTCAGATATACAATGTTATTTAAAAGAAGAAGAGAAAGAAACAGAGAAAAAGAAAAAGAAAAAAGAAAAAAGGGTCACAGAAATTATTAAAAAAAAAAAAAAACTATAGGTACAAAATTGATAACAAATACCAAAAAGCTAAAATTAAAAATCTAGAGTAGAATTTGGAATTTCAAAAATATAATGTTAAAGAAAAGAAGGAAAAAAAAAGGTCAAAAATTATAAAAAATATATATATATATGAAGTTTGCTTTTAAAAAAAATAGGGTCTTCTTTTTTTTTTTTGCAAAGTAATCAGTTATAAAAGTTGAAATTAAAGGAATAATAGAGGATTTAATTTTTTTTAAAAAATTTAAAAAAAAAATATTAAAAAAAAAGAAAGAAAGAATGATCGTACAAATAGTAAAAATATATCTAGGACTTTCTCCAGTTTTGTCGTGAGTATTGTGGGTTCAGTTCATTTTTGGCTAGTTCCTTGGTCCTACTTATATTTCTCAAGTTCTATAGGCCCCTTCCTATGTAATTGGTAGTAACCACAGGGTTTTAATCTATTGCCTGTAGCTTCGAAGGCGGTTCCCTCTGTTATAGCTTCTTCTGTTTGCTGGTCTCTTCAGTGTCTGGTTTCTGCCCTGACACAAAGGGTACGGTGGAGGACACTTTTTTTTTTGGGGGGGGGGGGGGCTCACTTGTTCAGTCGCGCTGAGGGGAGGTAGGGAGGGATGCTGCAAACAAGTAACACTAGCGTGTGCTCGCAGTGCCTCAGCCACACTGGGTCTGCCCCCCGTTCACGGCGCGTGTAGCTTCCCTGCCCACGCTGATCAGGCTCTAGGTTGCTCCGCCGGGAACCATCCGTGGCCGGCCCGTACTTCCCAGGTCCAAGCCTCTCAGGTTCAGGCACTTGGGTAGTCCTCAGAGGCGCATCTCTCGGTTGGGCCTGCGTTTTGTGCCCTTCCCAGATCCGAGCAGCTCAGATGATGAGGTGTTTGGCGCGTGCGATTGCTGCTACTTATCGCCTCCCCACCACTCGGTTATCTAGGTGTGCACCGGCACACCTTCTCAGGCAGATGTTGACTGTTCAGACCCCCAAGAAGTTTTAGTTAGCAAAGAAGCCTGCTTACAGCTTTATAGATAATGTCTCTCTGGGGCTGTGATTATCCACTTCCGGCTCTGGCTGCCTATCACCGGAGGGGGATGGTCTGCCGCCGGCTATCTCTGTTCAGTTCTTTGTTCCATGTGCGGGCCTGGCGGTGTCTTAGGTTAGGGCTGGCTTTTCGCGTGGTAGATATCCCACAGTCTGGTTTGCTAGCCCAAATTATTTCGCTTAGATAGTGCTCGGGGTATTCAGTCCAGATTCTTGCGATGCAGCCCGTGCCACGCCCCCCTGCCCAGCCCCTGCTTGCTAATGGCGGATGCAGGCATCTGCGCTGCTTCTCCAATGGGGGAGTTACCGTAGGGCTGGCAATGTGCGGGTTTTAATTGTTTATTTATTTTTCCTCCCTGTTATGTTGCCCTCTGTGCTTCCAAGGCTCGGCACAGATTCGTCAGTGAGAAGGTTTCCTGGGGTTTGGAAACTTCTCTCTTTTTAAGACTCCCTTCCCAGGACAGAACTCCATCCCTCCCTCTTTTTTACCTTTTTTTGTCTTTTATATTTTTTCCAACATTCTTTCAAAGACTTGGGTTGCTTTTCTGGGTGCCTGATGTCCTCTGCCAGCATTCAGAAGTTGTTTTGTGGAATTTACTCGGCATTTAACTGTTCTTTTGATGAATTTGTGGGGGAGAAAGTGTTCTCCCCGTCCTACTCCTCCGCCATCTTAGCTCCTCTCCCAATCTGTTCTTAATTACCTTTTTCCATGTTAAGTGCTTGCTCTTAAGTTCCTTAAACCCCTCAAGAATCCCCACTAGGAAGAGTGTGGTCGAAGGATGAAATGAAGAGACGACTCTGAGGAATGGATTTGGAGTGAAGAGTGTTTGGTAGAGGTTCATACAGGGATGGAGGAGGCAGGAGTGTTGAAGGGGGACATATAAGTCAAAGAATTAAGGGCACTGAAGGAAAGTCTGAGGGTCATGAGAAGAAACAGCATACCCCTGAATCACCACTCCCCAGAATCAGACACACAGAGGTGTCAGGGGTGAGAAAGCTGTATCATGGCCTCCCTCAGCACCCACTAACCCATGTTGATGGGCACAGTGGTACATTGTGATGTCTAAGACCCCAAAGCCACCAATGGCTGGGGGAGTGTCTAGCTGACCAATCACATTGAAGGGTGTGGCTCCTCACTGTCCTGAGAAGGTATATATAGGGAGGTCAGAGGCAGAGATTCTGGGTTAGGCCATGTCATGCTATCATCTTAAGGTAACCAGGAAGCCACGGCATCCAAGAAGAGTTCCAATGTGGTGTGCTTCAAGGGTGAAAGGATGAAAGAACACCCTTTGTCCACACAGATACAGAGGCAGTGTGAAGGTAAGATAATTCCATCTATGCTCCCCACGTTCTCCATTGACATTGCTGCCCAAGACCTCTACACTGCCCTTGCTTGACACAAAAGCCCTCATTAGCCCACCTGCCTTTTCATGAAATCTCCTTTGCAACTCAAATGTTATACCCTTTCCTCAAAACTAATACCCTTCTCTTGTCTTTCAAGTCATGGAATATGACCATGAGGGTCAGAAGACCTCTAAAAGGAACCTTGAGAACGAAAATCCGATCATATGCCACTCAGTCGAAGAAGGTGAAGAAAACAAGAAAACCAAACTGTTCTTTCTGTTCCTGTGCACATAAGAAACTGAATCAATGCCGAAAAGGGTACCAAAATATGAGGCAGAGTCAAAGAAGGAGGCAGAATCAAAAGAGAAGGTAAGCTCAGCCACCCCAGAAGGAGAGAATCTGGAGAAGTATAAGCTGGCCAGCCAGGAACTGAATAGAAAAGGTCAGGCAGTTTAGAATTTTATCTCCAGAGGTCTGCTTTCTTAGAAATGGCCAACCAGGAAACGACTGACTCTCACACTAACATAGTAAACTGATGGCTGGGACTAAAATATACATCAAATGGTGAAAAGATGATATTTGTGTGTGTGTGAATTTTCTGATGGCAAGGGAGGGAAGGAAGCAAAGAGGTGGGCACCTGAGTGGGGAGGGATATGGGGTCCCAAGAGCTGAAGGAACAGACCCTCAGGTCCCCAGTTAGCCAGAGAGCAGAGGTCTCAACTTGGTCAGGAGTCTGCACTGAATGTGAATATCCCTGATTAACAATTGATCTCAGTGGCAAGGAGTAGTGGTGCGGTGTTACTGCCATTGATTGGGGTGTGGAGTGACATTAGGGTCTAGATTGCCAGAACCCAGATGGGAAGAGGGCTTCACATGGGGATGGTGAATGTCATACTTCCCCTGAGTGAGGCAGGCAGAAATCACCTCCTGGCCACTTACGTCATAACAGACTTCGTTGCATCACTCACCTATGCTGTCAGCTAAAGGTGCTCAGGAGGAACAAAATGCTGATACAACTAAAACCCATAATTAGCACTCCCAAAGATTAAAATAATGTTTGGAGGGATGAGACCAAATATGAATTAGGCCACTCTTATCCTAAGATGTGTGGGAGCAGTGTGTTCCCAATGGCAGGGCAGTGGAGGTAGCCCAATCCTGGTGCAGATGACTAACAGGATCACAACACACAGATAATGTTTTTGTGTGGGGGGCACCATGCAGTTTGTGGGATCTTAGTTCCCTGACCAGGGATTCAACCGGTTCCCCTTCTAGTGAAAACATGGAGTCATAACCACAGAACAGCCAGAGAAGTCAGGACAGAGACTTTTGATAAAAAGTATTACTTTAAGACTGTGTAAAAGCTGGTCTTATATTTATCACCATCCCCTAGTATTTCTAAATAACTACAGTCGTAAAACATTCTTCCCCAATAAACACTTTTGTTAGTCCAAGTTCTACAAGTTTTCATGGTTTAAAAAGAAGAGTTTCGAATATTTGGTGTTAACTTTAGTTTTGAAGTGTTTGAATAGTTTCAAGGAGTAGTCAATCAAATATGGAGATATATAAGGCAGAGTCTCTACCAGAGGAATCCCGTGTGTTTTCAGAAAGCATTTTAGAAACAACTAAAACAGTGTTTCACCATCAGCATCAAAAGAGTTGAGTTCAGATTTTAAGTCAATGCTAAGGTATCTTTTATCTGGACTGCAGCTCCCTAGTTAAAGGTTTTTGACATTTTAACTCCTAAGAGACACAGTTGATGATTCAAAGTCAGTCACTGAATGTGATTTAAAATCATTAAGAGTGAAGAAGACCCTAGGTTTGTTTTCCTTTCAAAGGAAGTGGGAGAATTATCAACCCTGCCAGTGAAAATTAATCAGGTAAGCAGCTACCAGGCTGATGTGGACAGAGAGACCTTATCGGTGGTTGCTGTGATTCCAGATCTGTATATATTATCACCATTTAACATTATCACACTTTAATTCCCTGTTGTAGGACTGACTGAAATACTTGCTGTTAGGGGAAGGTAACAGATTATTAGGCTTGAGGACCTGAAAGTGAAAGTTGCTCAGTCGTGTTCGATGGTTGGTGACCCCATGGACTATACAGTCCATGGAATTCTTCAGGCCAGAATACTGGAGTGGGTAGCCTTTCCTTACTCCAGGGGATCTCCCAAACCAGGGAACAAGCCCAGGTATCCCACATTGAAGGCAGATTCTGTAACAGCTGAGCCACCAGGGAAGCCAAAGAATGCTAGAGTGGGTAGCTTATCCTTTCTCCAGCAGAGCTTCCCTACCCAGGAATTGAACTGATGTCTACAGCTTTGAAGCCAGAATCTTTCCCAGCTGAGCTATCAGGAAATTTCTGAGGTGTACCAAAAGTGGAGTTTAGAGGGCCTTGTTTCCCTAAAGTAGCGCTGGTATATATTTTAGTATCCATGGATATACTGCCACCTTACAGAAAGAATTGAGGATGCATAGAGTTCAAAAAGGATCCAAAGACTCTTAGGGTTAAAAGAGAAAAACATAAACACTAAGTCATGAGTTGAGAAAGGGTATATCCATTTAGATCAACAACAATAAATCAATGTCAGACTCCTGTAGCTCTCCTGGAAAAGACAGTATATGGTGATTCAAACATGACAAGTCCTATTGCAAACGCTGTGTTGTATGGGGGTGGGGTGTTTGCTCATTAGCACTCAAAAAGAGTAGTAGAAACTCTTTATACTTCCACTTATACACGTTCGCTGTGAAAAAATTCCAACTGACCCCTCTAGCTGTGGCCATAACAACCTCTATTGACTGATACAATGATTTCCCTAAGACCTGCTACTTTCTTTATGCCTGTGTCCATCCTATATTCTGTGACTCAGAAACTAGCAACCATTTGAGGCCAGCCTAATGGTCACCTCCTAAGGAAATGTTCTTAATCATTATCTTGTGTATTAATATTTTCACGTTCTCTAATCACTTACAGTTCATTACCTGCAGTTTGTAGAATAGATTTTTGAGTACTTGTCTTATCAGAAATGCATGCCAGAGATGAAAAAGGAGTAGAAATCAACAGTGTGGTGATATAAAATATTATCAGAAATTGGATTATCTAAGACTGTAAGGGGGAGAATCACTCACTTCTGCCAAGTAAGTCCAAGAATCTGTTTGAAAATATAGTAAAAACAATAAAGTAGAGAGTGGATCAGAAGTCAAAGGAACCTAAATGAGAAGCTTATTTTATCAGTAATCAAGAGGAACTCTATGTCTTTTTATTAAGACCTCCCATTTGCAAGACACCAAATGCAAAAGCCAAAGCAGTCCCCATGGACTCATGATGAGTGCACAATACTGCTGGCCCAGAGGCTTCTCTTGATGGGCAGAGGTCAAGAGCAAGTCTATGTGCCTAGGGTCAGAACGCATCTGCCCAAGATCACATCCACATATCAGCGGGAATCAAGTGGGAATCCCCGAACTGTACATGCTCCTGGCCAAGTCCCTCACTCCAGTGCCTTTCCTACAGGCTTGTCACTCATTTCTGCCTTGAGATGATCATGATTAAGTTTCACTTCACCATCTCTTCAATTAACTGCTGTGGGCAACTAGAAATATGAATGCAAAAGATTGAAATAGGACCCTTATCTTATACCACATAAAAAACTAAACTCAGAGTTGATTAAAGATTAAATGCAAGATTTGAAACTATAAATCAACTAGAAGAAAACATCCTGGAGAAGTTATAAACAATGGTCTTAGAAGTGATTTTATGTATGTGACACCAAAAGCATAGGCAACCAAAACAAAAATAGAAAAGTAGGACGACTTCAAACGATTAAACTGCCTCCCTCAAAGAACATCAAAAACACATTTACATAGAAGGCAAGCTGATGGTTACCAAATCTCAAGTTGGGGCGGGGGGATGAATTGGGAGATGGGGATTATCATATATATATATATATATAGACACCACTCTATCTAAAATAAATAACCACAAGGACCTACTACAAAACCACAGGCAACTCTGCCAGAAATTCTGTAACAACATAAATGGAAAAATAATTTGTAAAGGAATAGATATGTGTATGTGTGCCTGTGCAAGCTCAGTTGATTCAGATGTGCCCTACTCTTTGTGACCCTATGGACTGTAGCGTGCTAGGCTCCTCTGTCGATGAGATTCTCCAGGCAAGAATACTGTAGAGGCTTGTCATGTCACTCTGAGCATATCTTCCCAACCCAGGGATTGAACCCGAATCTCCTTCATTGCAGGGTGATTCTTTAACAACTGAGCCAAGTAGGAAGCCCAAATACATGTATATGTAAAGGTTAATCACTTTGCTGGACACCTGAAACACAACATGGTAAATCAAATACACTCAAATGAAAAAAAAAAAAATAAAAAGAATCCATCAACGTGTAGAAAAATTAGCTCAAAACACTAATTGGAAAATGCAGTAAGATTCCCAAACTTACTCTCAAAGAAAGATACACAGCGAAAAGTGTATGAAAGGAAAAGGATGATTCAAGTCCTGATGTGTGCCCATGGGAGAGGACTCAGAATATAAGGGAGATGACACGCTTGGAGATATGCCCTGGGTGTGAGTGGTTCGAGCCATATATTGGACACACAAATCCTGGGGTCTGACACAGGGAAGAGAAACACCCTTATATGGTTGCAGGGCTATGTGGAGTAACAGGAGGTCTGTGGGAACCCCGGACTCCCCCCTCCAGGAGCATGTGCTCAGGGGCTTGCTCCCAAGCCACAGTGAAGAAGGCAGATTGAGACCGCATTTGTGGATGCCTGTTTTCCCGACAACTGCCCACACTTACACACGCCCTGCTTACTCTTTGTGGCCGATCTGCACTGGAGCAGGGGCTGTCATCATCAGGCAGACAGCTGGAATGTGTGAAATAGAAGTGTATCTGGACCAGTGTGGCCTGCAGGTGGAAGAGCCGGGGTCATGCTCATGGAGGGCACGTACATAGGCAGCATATCAGGAGAAGTCCTGATCTCTGATGGAGGCCAGACTGCCACAGCAGATGACCCAGTATGTGCCCAGAGCCCATGAGGGCCTCACCTGCCGAATTGCACCCCTCTTCAACAGGGCAGGGATAGCAGAACCTGCGGGAATTGATCAGCTGTGAGGGACCAAGTGGTCTCAGACCGGAAGCTATGTTTAAGCAGGGCAGGAGACGCTACTGATGGTAATGGCACAGATGGCACTTTGGAGCTAGCCTGGATCTCTGTAAGCAGCCAGCCTTAAGATTTGCTGCTTTTGTTATTTTTCTAACCTGAACATGCTCCTCTTGTCCCTCTGTGGCAAGGGTTGCAGTGCTGGGATAGGGGAGCGTACATACTTGAGGGAACACAGCCAGATCTGGCCTGACATTTAGGGCTTCTGCTCCAGAAACTTGGGATCCGACCCTGCCCCCAATAGGACAGTGAAAGCCACTGAGGAAAAGGAAGTCTCTGCCTCACATCTGGCTTCAGACCTGGTACCACTGAACTTCCCAGCCATACGTGCTGCCACACCCTAAGGAAAGATGTGACTTATCGTCCATCAGATTCAGCTCAACCCCACACTCACCACCCGCTGACTATGGTACAGACTGTACAGTCCTGCTCCCCCTGAAGATCACCCCTTGAAGACCATAATACATAATTGATGCACTTAAATTCAGAGAGGCAGAGAAAAATAGGAAGACAGAAGGACTGGTCTCCACTGAAAGACTGAGAGGAAGTCAGTTCAGTTTGTCAGTCGTGTCTGATTCTTTGGGACACCATGAACTGCAGCACATCATGCCTCCCTGTCCGTCACCAACCTGCGGAGTCCACCCAAACCCATGTCCATTGAGTTGGCGATACCATCTAAACATCTCTTCCTCTGTCATCCCCTTCTCCTCCTGCCTTCAGTATTTCCCAGCATCAGGGTCTTTACCAATGTGTCAGCTCTTCGCATCAGGTGGCCAAAATATTGGAGTTTCAGTTTCAACATCAGTCTTTCCAGTGATCACTCAGGACTGATATCCTTTAGGATAGATTGGTTGGCTCTCCTTGCAGTCCAAGGGACTCTCAAGAGTCTTCTCCAACACCACAGTTCAAAAATATCAATTCTTAAGCAATTATCCTTCAATCATAAAAATAAATTAAACAAAAAAAAGAGGTAGCCTCTGTCTGAACCACAGAGCTGATTCCTCTATGTCTCACCTTTTGAACTAGCCAGTACTTACTAGTACATGCACTTGTTCAACTCTAATCAGAATCCAGAGGTCAAGGGAGCTTGCAAGATGTTAAGGGCACCAGTAGAGCAGAGACGGCTAGAAATGGATGGAAGTAGGGAGGGGGTAGAAGAACAGAAATACAATGGTAGGGAATAGTGGAAGCTAATCCTGTCACTATTCAAAGCCATTTCTGGCCTTGTTGCCAAAAGAAAGACACAGGTCTTCATTCAAGATACTAGCCAAATTAGTTCCTGAGGCAAGAGAATAAATGTAGACTTGAGGAGTAAAGTGAGGGCATAATCATATGTACAACATATAAACAACAATAAAGGCAATGGCACAGAATTTAGACAAAACTGGAGTAATTGCAAAGGGTATGTGAGTCTCACAGTTTAGGATCTAGTCAGAAATTGGGAATATGCATGTCACAGTCTATGTGATATGTGGTATGTGGAGTGTGTGTTCCAGAGTGTATCTGGTGGAACATGAAAAAAAGCCAAACTTCCTAACTAGATAAAGTTGTGGGACATTATGAATGTACTAAGTGCTACTGAATTGTTCACTGTAAAATGGTTGATTTTATGTTATGTGAATTTTATTTTAGTTAAAAGAAAAATGGAACCTAAGAGAGACAGAATTCTCATTGTAGGAATGTGGAAACTCTTCCTTCCCATAATAAACAAGTGGATGGAAAAAAATATATATATATCAATTCTTTGGTGCTCAGCTTTTTTATAGTCCAATTCTCAATCCATAACTGACCACTGGAAAAACCATAGCCTTGACTAGACAGACCTTTGTTGCCAAAGTAATGTTTCTGCTTTTTATTTTTTATTTTTAATATAAATTTATTTATTTTAATGGGATGTTAATTACTTTACCTTTGGTATTGGTTTTGCCATACATCAATATGAACCTGTCACAGGTGTACATGAGTTCCCCATCCTGTACACCCCTCCCACCTCCCTCCCCGTACAATCCCTCTGGGTCATCCCCATGCACCAGCCCCAAGCTTCCTGTATCATGTATCGAACCTGTACTGGTGATTCGTTTCATATATGATATTATACATTTTTCAATGCCATTCTCCCAAATCACCCCACCCTCTCCCACAGACGCTCTGCTTTTTAATATGCTGTCTAGGTTAGTCATAACACTACTTCCAAGGAGTAAGCTTCCTTTAATTTCATGGCTGCAGTCACCATCTGCAGTGATTTTGGATCACGAAAAATAAACTCAGCCACTGTTTCTACTCTTTCCCCTTCTACTTCCCATGAAGTGGTGGGACCAGTTGCCATGACCTTCGCTTTCTGAATGTTGAGATTTAAGCCAACTTTTTACTCTCTTCTTTCACTTTCATCAAGAGGCTCTTTAGTTCTTCTTCACTTTCTGCCATAACGGTGGTGTCATCTGCATATCTGAGCTTATTGATATTTCTCCCGGAAATCTTGATTCCAGCTTGTGCTTCCTCCAGCCCAGCGTTTCTTATCATGCACTCTGCATATAAATTACATAAGCAGAGTGACAATATACAGCCTTGATGTACTCTGTTTCCTACTTGGAACCAGTCTGTTGTTCCATGTCCAGTTCTAACTGTTGCTTCCTGACCTGCATAGAAGATTCTCAAGAGGCACGTCAGGTGGTTTGGTATTCCCATGTCTTTCAGAATATTCCACAGTTTACTGTGATCCACACCGTCAAAGGTGTTGGCATAGTCAATAAAGCAGAAATAGATATTTTTATGGAACTCTCTTGCTTTTTCCTTGTTCCGGCAGATGTTGGCAATTTGATCTCTGATTCCTCTGCCTTTTCTATAACCACCTTGAATATATGGAAGTTCCTGATACACATATTGCTGAAGTCTGCTTTGGATAATTTTAAGAATTACTTTACTGGCATGTGAGATGAGTGCAATTGTGCGGTACTTTGTGCACTCTTTGGCGTTGCCTTTCTTGGGGATTGGAGTGAAAACTGACCTTTTCCAGTCCTGTGGTCACTGCTGGGCTTTCCAAATTAGCTGGCATATTGAGTGCAACACTTTCACTGCATCATCTTTCAGGATTTGAAATAGCTGAACTGGAATTCCATCACCTCCACTAGCATTGTGGGTAGTGCTGCTTTCTATGGTCAACTGGACTTCACATTCCAGGATGTCTGGCCCTAGGTGCATGATCACACCATCAAGATTATCTGGGTCATGAAGATTTTTTTGTACAGTTCTTCTGGGTATCCTTACCACATCTTCTTAATATCTTCTGCTTCTGTTAGGTCCATAACATCTGTCCTTTATCGATCCCATCTTTGAATGAAATGTTCCCTTGGTATCTCAAATTTTTTCAAAAGATGTCTAGTCTTTCCCATTCCGTTGTTTTCCTCTATTTCTTTGCATTGATCACTGAGGAAGGCTTTCTTATCTCTTCTTGCTATTCTTTGGAACTCTGCATTCAGATGCTTATATCTTTCCTTTTCTCCTGTGCTTTTCACTTCTCTTCTTTTCACAACTATTTGAACGGCCTCCCCAGTCAGCCCTTTTGCTTTTTGGCATTTCTATTCCATGTGGATGCTGTTGATCCCTGTCTCCTGTACAATGTCAAGAATCTCCATCCATAGATTTCAGGCATTCTATCTGTCAGGTCTAGTCCCTTAAATCTATTTCCCCCTTCCACTGTATAATCATAAGGGATTGGATTTACATCATACCTGAATCGTCTAGTGGTTTTCCCTACTTTCTTCAATTTAAATCTGAATTTGGCAATAAGGAGCTCATGATCTGAGCTACAGTCAGCTCCCAGTCTTGTTTTGCTGACTGTATAGAGCTTCTCCATCTATGGCTGCAAACGATATAATCAATCTTATTTCAGTGTTGACCATCTGGTGATGTCCATATGTAGTCTTTTCTTGTGTTGTTGGAAGAGGGTGTTTGCTATGACCATGTGTTCTCTTTGCAAAACGCTATTAGCCTTTGCCCTGCTTCATTCCATACTTTAGAGCCAAATATTCCTGTTACTCCAGGTGTTTCTTGACTTTCTACTTTTGCATTCCGGTCCACTATGCAAAGGATATCTTTTTAGGGTGTTAGTTCTAAAAGGTCTTGTCGGTCTTCATAAACCGTTCAACTTCAGCTTCTTCATCGTTACTTGTTGGGGCATAGACTTGGATTACTGTGATATTGAACGGTTTGCCATGGAAATGAACCGAGATGATTCTATAGTTTTTCAGATTGCATCCAGCTACTGCATTTTGGACTCTTTTCAGTGAGCTTGATGACTACTCCATTTCTTCTGGGGGATTCCTGCCCGCGGTAGTAGATAGAATCTTCATCTGAGTTAAATTCACTCATTCCAGTCCATTTTAGTTCACTGATTCCTAGAATGTTGATGTTCACTCTTGACATCTCCTGTTTGACCACTTCCAATTTGCCTTGATTCATGGACTTAACATTCCAGGTTCCTATGCTATATTGATCTTTATAGCATTGGACCTTTCTTCTGTCACCAGTCACATCCACAACTGGGTATTGTTTTTGCTTTCGCTCAATCCCTTCATTCTTTCTGGAGTTATTTCTCCACCGATCTCCAGTAGCATATTGGGCACCTACTGACCTGTGGAGTTGCTCTTTCAGTACCTATTATTTTGCCTTTTCATACTGTTCATGCAGATCTCAAGGCAAGAATACTGAAGTGGATTGCCCTTCCCTTCTCCAGTGGACCACATTCTGTCAGACCTCTCCACCATGACCTGCCCAACTTGGGAGGCCCCACAGCGCCTGGCTTAGTTTCATTGAGTTAGACAAGGCTGCAGTTCTAGTGTGATTAAATTGTCTAGCTTTCTGTGATTATGGTTTCAGTGTTTCTGCCCTCTGATGCCGTCTTGCAACAAATACCAGCTTACGTTGGTTTCTCTTAACTTAGACTTGGGGTATCTCTTCACGGCTGGTCCATCAAAGCACAACCACTGCTCCTTACCTTGGACGAGGTATATCTCCTCACTGCCACCACTCCTGACTTGAAAGTGGAGCAGCTCCTCTAGTCCCTCCTCTGCCCATGCAGCCACCACTCCATGTACGTGTTTATCAGTCCTCATTATTCATTAGAAGGACTGATGCTGAAGCTGCAACTCCAGTACTTTGTCCACCTGATGCAATCAACTGTCTCACTGGAAAAGATCCTGATGCAAGGAAGGAATGAAGGCCAAGGAGAAGGGGATGAGAGAGGATTAGATGGTTGGATGGCATTGGGGATTCCATGGACTTGAGTTTCAGCAAGCTCTGGGAGTTGGTGATGGACAAGGAATCCTGGTGTGCTGCAGTCACACATGGGGTTGCACAGAGTCGGACACAACTGAAAAAATGAAATGAACTGATTGCAATAGGGAGAATGTTTTGAACACAAGTTCTTAAAGTGTCTCAAAATGGAACAGAAAAAGATATTTCATTAACATGGAAGATAAGGAGGGTGCGCAGCAACTATGTGTGTGTGTGTAAGTTTCTGTATGTGTGTGTGTGTGTTTGATGGGGAAAGACGTGGGGATGGATGAACAGACAGCATGATGGAGCAGTTTGACAGGAAGTGTTTCTTTCGTTGTGAGGTGATTCTAGAATGAGCTGTTAAAGGAGTCAGAAATGTCTGTCTGTTAGCTCTTGCTCAAGCGTGGGGGAAATCTGAAGTTCAGAGGAGAGAAGCATGGCTAAAGTTTAGCCAAGCCTAGTCATTGGGTATGTTATGGATGACTGTGAGCACTTGGCCAGTCTCTGCTGTTGTTTACGAGAGGCCAAGTCAGCCCTTCGACAGTATGGTTGTTACCAAAATTGCAAATCCATGTGCTTGATGCAGAATGAGCCCCATCATGCGGGTGGAAGAGTCGGGGGATGCTCATGGAGGGCACTTACATAGGCAGCGTACCAGGAGAAGTCCTGATCTCTCATGGAGGTCAGACTGCCACAGCAGATGACCCAGTATGTGCCCAGAGCCCATGAGGGCCTCACCTGCCCAATAGCATCCCTCTTCAAAAGGGCAGGTATATCAGAAGCTGGGGGAAGTAATCAGCTGTGAGGGACAAAGTGGTCGCAGACCAGAAGGTATGTTTAAGCAGGACAGGAGACGCTACTGATGGTAATGGCACAGATGGCACATTGGAGGTAGCCTGGATCTCTGTAACCAGCCAGCCTGTAGGTTTCCTCCTTTTGTAATTTTTCTAACCAGAACATGCTCCTCTTGGCCCTCTGTGGCAAGGGTTGCAGTGCTGGGATAGGGGAGCGTACATACTTGAGGGAACACAGCCAGATCTGGCCTGACATTCAGGGCTTCTGCTCCAGGAACTTGGGATCCCACCCTGCCCCCATTAGGACAGTGAAAGCCACTGAGGAAAAGGAAGTCTCTTCCTCACATCTGGCTTCAGACCTGGTACCACTGAACTTCCCAGCCATAGGTGCTGGCACAGCCTTAGGAAAGATGTGACTTGTGGTCCATCAAATCCAGTCCCCACCACCACCACCACCCCCACCCCCCACCCCCCCGCTGACTATGGTACAGACTGTACAATGATGCTCCCCCACAAGATCACCCCTTCAAGACCATAATACATAATTGATGCACTTAAATTCAGAGAGGCAGAGACAAATGGGAAGACAGAAGGACTGGTCTCCACTGAAAGATTCAGAGGAAGTCACTTCAGTTTGTCAGTCACGTCTGATTCTTTGCGACACCATGAACCGCAGCACACCAGGCCTCCCTGTCCATCACCAACTCGCGGAGTCCACCCAAACCCATGTCCATTGAGTTGGTGATGCCATCTCACCATCTCTTCCTCTATCATCCCCTTCTCCTCCTGCCCTCAATATTTCCCAGCATCAGGGTCTTTACCAATGTGTCAGCTCTTCGCATCAGGTGGCCAAAATATTGGAGTTTCAGTTTCAACATCAGTCTTTCCAATGAACACTCAGGACGGATATCCATTAGTATGGACTGGTTCGATCTCCTTGCAGTACAAGGGACTCTCAAGTGTCTTCTCCAACACCACAGTTCAAAAGCATCAATTCTTTGGCGCTCAGCTTTTTATAGTCCAAATCTCAATCCATCCCTGACCACTGGAAAAACCATAGCCTTGACTAGACAGACCTTCGTTGCCAAAGTAATGTCTCTGCTTTTTATTTTTAATATAAATTTATTTAATTTAATGGAAGGTTAATTACTTTACATATGGTATTGGTTTTGCCATACATCAACATGAACCTGCCACACGTGTACATTTGTTCCCCATCCTGTACCCCCCTCCCACCTCCCTCCCCGTATCATCCCTCTGGGTCATCGCAGTGCATCAGCCCCAAGCATCCTGTTTCATGCATCGAACCTGGACTGGCGATTCTTTTCATATATGATATTATACATGTTTCAATGCCATTCTCCCAAATCACCCCACCCTCTCCCACAGAGTCTCTGCTTTTTAGTATGCTGTCTAGGTTAGTCATAACTCTACTTCTAAGGAGTAAGCTTCCTTTAATTTCATGTCTGCAGTCACCAACTGCAGTGATTTTGGAGCCTAGAAAAATAAACTCAGCCACTGTTTCCACTGTTTCCCCATCTACTTCCCATGAAGTGATGGGACCAGATGCAATGATCTTCGCTTTCTGAATGTTGAGCTTTAAGCCAACTTTTTCACTCTTCTTTCACTTTCATCAAGAGGCTCTTTAGTTCTTCTTCACTTTCTGTCATAACGATGGTGTCATCTGCATATCTGAGCTTATTGATATTTCTCCCAGGAATCTGGATTCCAGCTTGTGCTTCCTCCAGGCCAGCATTTCTCATGATGTACTCTGCATATAAATTACATAAGCAGAGTGACAATATACAGCCTTGATGTACTCCTTTTCCTACTTGGAACCAGTCTGTTGTTCCATGTCCAGTTCTAACTGCTGCTTCCTGACCCGCATAGAGGTTTCTCAAGAGGCAGGTCATGTGGTCTGCTATTCCCATTTCTTTCAGAATTTTCCGCAGTTTACTCTGATCCACACAGTCAATGTCTTTGGCATAGTCAATAAAGCAGAAATAGATATTTTTATGAAACTCTCTTGCTTTTGCCATGATCCAGCGGATGTTGGCAATTTGATCTCTGATTCCTCTGCCTTTTCTATAACCAGCTTGAACATCTGGAAGTTCATGATTGACATATGCTGAAGCCTGCTTTGGAGAATTTTAAGAATTACTTTACTGGCATGTGAGATGAGTGCAATTGTGCAGTACTTTGAGCATTCTTTGGCATTGCCCTTCCTGGGGAATGGAGTGAAAACACCTTTTGCATTCCTGTGGCCACTGCTGAGTTTTTCAAATTAGCTGGCATATTGAGTGCATCACTTTCACTGCATCATCTTTCAGGATTTGAAATAGCTCAACTGAAATTCCATCACCTCCACTAGCCTTGTGGGTAGTGATGCTTTCTAAGGCCCACTTGACTTCACATTCCAGGATGTCTGGCTCTATTGTGTGATAACACCGTCATGATTATCTGGGTCATGAAGATTTTTTTTGTACAGTTCTTCTGAGTATCCTTACCACCTCTTCTTAGTATCTTCTGCTTCTGTTAGGTCCATACCATTTATGTCCTTTATCGAGCCCATCTTTGTATGAAATGTTCCCTGGGTATCTCGAATTTTTTGAAGAGATGTCTAGTCTTTTCCATTCCATTGTTTTCCTCTATTTCTTTGCATTGCAAACTGAGGAAGGCTTTCTTATCTCTTCTTGCTATTCTTTGGAACTCTGCATTCAGATGCTTATATCTTTCCTTTTCTCCTGTGCTTTTCATTTCTCTTCTTTTCACAACTATTTGTAAGGCCTCCCCAGACAGCCCTTTTGCTTTTTGGCATTTCATTTCCATGGGGATGTTCTTGATCCCTGTCTCCTGTACAATGTCACGAACCTCCATCCATACTTCATCAGGCACTCTGTCAGGTCTTGTCCCTTAAATCTATTTCTCACTTCCACTGTATAATCATAAGGGATTGGATTTAAGTCACACCTGAATGGTCTACTGGTATTCCCTACTTTCTTCAGTTTAAATCTGAATATAGCAGTAAGGAGCTCAGGATCACAGTCAGCTTCCAGTTGTTTTTCTGACTGTATAGAGCTTCTCCATCTTTACCTGCTAACGATATAATCAATCTGACTTCAGTGTTGACCATCTGGTGAAGTCCATGTGTAGAGTCTTTTCTTGTGTTTTTGGAAGAGGGTGTTTGCTTTTACCAGTGTGTTCTCTTTGCAAAGCTCTATTAGCCTTTGCCCTGCTTCCTTCCATACTCCAGAGCCAAATTTTCCTCTTACTACAGGTGTTTCTTGACTTCCTACTTTTGCATTCCAGGCCACTATAATGAAAAGAACAACTTTTTGGGTGTTGGTTTAAAAAGTCATGTCCGTCTTCATAGAACCGTTCAACTTCAGCTTCTTCATTGTTACTTGTTGGGCATAGACTTGGATTACTGTGATATTGAATGGTTTGCCTTAGAAACAAACAGGGATAATTCTATAGTTTTTGAGATTGCATCCAGCTACGGCATTTTGGACTCTTTTGTTGACCATGATGGCTACTCCATTTTTCTGAGGGATTACTGTCTGCCGTAGTAGATAGAATGGACATTTGACTTAAGTTCACCCATTCAAGTCCATTTTAGTTCATTGATTACTAGAATGTTGACATTCACTCTTGCCATCTCCTGTTTGACTACTTCCAATTGCCTTGATTCATGGATTTAACATTCCAGGCTCCTATGCTATGTTGATCTTTATAGCACTGAATCTTTCTTCCGTCACCAGTCACATCCACAACTGGGTATTGTTTTTGTTTTGGCTCAATCCCTTCATTCTTTCTGGAGTTATTTCTCCACCAGTCTCCAGTAGCATATTGGGCACCTACTGACCTGGGGAGTTCTTCTTTCAGTATCCTACCATTTTGCCTTTTCATACTGTTCATGCATATCTCAAGGCAAGAATACTGAGTGCTTTACCCTTCCCTTCTCCAGTGGACCGCATTCTATCAGAACTCTCCACCATGACCTGCCCAAACTTGGGAGGCCCAGAGGGCCTGGCTTCGTTTCAACGGAGGTAGACAAGGCTGTGGGTTCTAGTGTGATTAAAATTGACTAGATTTCTGTATTCTGGTTTCAGTGTGTCTGCCTCTGATGCCCGTCTTGCAACACCTACCGTCTTACGTGGGTTTCTCTTATCTTGGACGTTAGGGTATCTCTTCACGGCTGATCCAACAAAGCTCAAGCCACTGCTCCTTACCTTCGATGAGGTATATCTCCTAACTGCCACCACTCTGACCTTGAATGTACAGTAGCTCCTCTAGTCCTCCTGTGCCCATGCAGCCACCACTCCATGGACGTGTGGTATCAGTCCTGATTATTCACTAGAAGGACTGATGCTGAAGCTGCAACTCAGTACTTTGTCCACCTGATGAAAAGAACTGTAACATTGGAAAGATCCTTATGCTAAGAAGGAATGCAGGACAAGGAAAAGGGTATGAGAGAGGATGAGATGGTTGGATGGCATCAGGGATTCAATGCACTTGAGTTTTCAGCAAGCTCTGCGAGTTGTTGATGGACAAGGAGTCCTGGTGTGCTGCAGTCCATGGGGTTGCACACAGTCGGACAACAACTGAACAAAGGAAATGAACTGGATTGCAATAGGGAGAATGCTTTGGACACAAGTTCTTACGTGTCTCAAAAAGGAACAGAAAAAGATATTTCATTAACATGGAAGATAAGGAGGGTGCGCAGCAATATGTGTGTGGGTGTCAGTTTGTGTGTGTCTGTTGTGTCTGTGTGTGTGGTTTGTGTGTTGTGTGTTAGATAGGGAAAGAGGTGGGGATGGATGAAGACAGCATAGTGGAGCAGTTTTGACAGGAAGTGTTTCTTTCTGTAGCGAGCTGATTCTTAAAAGGAGCTGTTAAAGAAGTCAGAAATGTCTGACTTTTAGTGCTTGCTCAAGCGTGGGGGAAATCTGAAGTTCAGAGGAGAGAAGCATGGCTAAAGTTTAGCCAAGCCTAGTCAGTGGCTATCTTATGGATGACTCTGAGCACTTGGCCAGTCTCTGCTGTTTTTTAAGAGAGGCTAAGTCAGCCCTTCGACAGTTATGGGTGTTATCAAAATTGCAATCCACGTGCTTGATGCAGAATGAGGCCCATCAAAACTAAATGTTAGAGTCTGCACAGGGAAAAGTTTATTACAGATTCATACAAGGATGTGGGTGGATCTTTTCCTAAGAACTCAAAGTTACTGAACGTTTTCAGTTAAGTATATTTAAAAGCAAATTCACAAGAGAGTTGTGGTAAGTTGTTATAGACTTCTTGGTGTCACTCCTTTGGTGCTTAAAGTTAGGTTCATGGTCAGGTAATAATGTTCTATATATCTCTCCAGATGAATGTTATTTTCTGTCATTCTTGCCCTGTCAAGGGAGGGCAAGTCCAAGGCACAACTTTTCACACTTAAATGTCCCATCCTGGATAAACAGAAACAGAATCACATTGGGAGCTCCTTCAGGGCAAGGTTCCACATTCTGCCCAGCTCTCATCCTTGATGGAGCCAGGCACCAACCCATAGGTCCTGTCTCCTCAGGCTGTCCAAGTAAGGAGAACAGTTCTCAGAGACTGAGGCCCAGAATATGGCCACTGCTAGTAGGTTGCAGAGAAGGAATGTTGAAGAGGTTCACCATCCTCCTCAAGGCCTGGGCCAAGGCTACTGGAGGGCCTTAGTGAAGGCTCTGAAGCACTACAGGATGTCGTCCCCAGTCCCATTCCCTGGGACCTCCAGCGCACCCAATGCCCAAAGCTGGGTGATCTCCAAGCCCTCCAAAAGAATGCCTGAATCTGCCTCTTCTCTCACTTTCCAGCTGATGACCACCACACCACCCTTCCTTAATCACTTCCCCATTACTCCCTTCTTGACAGTAACTGGGGGGCAGGGCCAATGGTTTTGCTGACCAATAGCTGAGCAGGACAACGAATGGTCACTCATTGACAGTTGGCTGCTTGCCAATGGGGCCATCTGAGGCACCAAGCAAGGCTGAGCTACACCTGTTGCCTAGGAACAGCATGGGTTGAAATAAAGCACATCAATAGCTAACTGCATAGGGCTGTGCTCACGCTGCTCTGTTACATTGTTAATAGAATAAGAATCACTGTGTGAGCTTAAGGTTTGTCAAAGTAGTTCTCAAGGTGGCTGTGCTTTGACATTCTTGTTGGCTTTGAAATATTAGTATAATATATGTGGCACATGCAATCATGTGGCGAAGTTAGAGGGCATATAATAAGCACTGCTTACGGGCATGCCTGGGAATATAAAGAAAAGAATGATGTACAAAAGTTAAAAAA
>NW_020867672.1:0-63374 GCF_003369695.1 Bos indicus x Bos taurus
GGTGGTGTCGGGTGCTCGCAAACCCAACCAGAGCAGGGTCACTAACAGCCGCCAGGGGGCACCCTTCTGCCTGTGATCTTCCTCTCAAGGGTTGGTTTCTTCTCTCCCCTGACATCTCTGCTGTCTGTCCTGGGTCGGCCTTGTAGTCTGAACTTTGGTCTTCCGGAAGCTCTGTCACTAAGGAGGCTAAACTGTTGAACTTTACCTCCCAGCTTAGGAAGGTAGAACGTGTGTCTTGTGCGTCCCGTGCTTGCCACTGCCCTGCCCACGCTGGCTCACCACAGGCAGTCTGAGGAGGGGGTGCAGCGGCTGCGGGTGTGGGGCCCGGGGCGGGGGCGAGCACGTCTCCTCTCACGAGCCGGTCACCAGCACCCTCCGTCACCCAGTGTCACACGCGAAGCCGCGCTGGCTGCTTGAGCAGGCGTGCGGGCGTGCCCCCCGCGAACCCGGGGCCAGTGGTCTGCACAGAGCATAGCCCGCTTGCGTCAGGACAGGGTCGTTGCGAGAGGAGCTGACGCTGTTCTTGGCCGACAGGTGGAAGAGAGACACCGTAACATCAAGGAGAGGCTGCGCCAGATGGAGGCCCAACTGGAGAAGAACAAGGAGCTGCTGTGGGTGCGTGTGCTGATGGGGAGGCCGCGTCTGGGCCAGAGATGCGGCTTGGGGGGGGGCCGCCGCTCCCGTCTCTGCCATCGAGTGTGTGTGTGTAGCCTGTCTGCTGATCCAGGCACCCAACCTCAGGAGCGGGGCCAGATGTGGTCGCCCGTAGGCTGGGGCCAGGGGGTCCCCACGTTCAAAGAGGCTGCTTGTTGCTCTGAACAGCCAGGCCGGGGAGCTGCTCGGGATACAGTTGGACCTTACGAGTGCCCCTCAGACAAACCCAGGATGCCAGCCCGAGGCTCATTGGTGCCCAGGTGTGGAGGTGTTTGCCTCGGACGTGTCGCTGGAGACCCACATGCCCGACTGCTGGTCCAGACATGGTGTGTGTGTGTAGAATGGCTGCTCCTATGCAGGAGGAGAACCGTAGTTCCGTTGTGACAGAAGGCCCGTCAGGAATGGGCGATGGTGGGGGCTCGCATCAGAGAGTCCTGAGAGAGGTTTCCCAGAAGGGTTGGCCACACGGCGATACAGACCATTCAGGAAATGGAGTGGGGATCCCAGGTCCAGCCTCAAGTGTCAGTACTGTCCCCACCATCCCTGTGTTCTTGGGGCTGACTGCAGAGCCTCACACGCGGGCTCCCAGGGGGCTGTGGTTCTGACTCCCATCATGAGACCTGCAGTGAGGCTCCCTCCCTGCTTAGGCAGAGAGGTCAAGTTCTCCCAATCAGGGATGCACTTCCTTACTTTCAGAACTGCTACTCAGAGGCTGCTGAGATTGGGATGCTGTTTATGACTAAGCCAATTCAAAGTCAAGTTTTGTTTTGCTTTAAAAATATTGGAATGCCGATGCCTTACTGGGGAAGCTGTGACAGGTTTTATTTCCGTGGGCTCAAAAAGGGGTGGCCGAGCCCTGGGGAGGGGTCGTGACAAAGACAGAGGGCGAGGGTACTGGCCACGGGGGATAGGGAGCTGGCAGGCCAGCACCTCGAGGCTGCCCCTCGGTTGCTTTGAGGTCATGTCTGGGAAATCAAGGCAGGACCTGGGTGAGAGTGGGGCTGTGGGGGGAGACTTGTGGAGAGAAGGGTGTGAGGTGTGAGAGTGGGAGGGCGGCACGGGGCCCAGCAGGCACTCTCCCGTGCATCTCAGATGACAGAGCCGCCCTCGCGGTGTGAGGGGCCATCCCCAGAACAGCCCAAGGGCCTGTGCCCCGAGAGGAGAGCCGCAGAGGGGCTGGCCCTCCCGTCCCCTGGCTGCCCCTGCTCGCTCCTGTCTGTGCGTGTTCAGACCAGCCTGGGAAACGGAGGGCTGGGAACCCGCGAGGACGGCACTTCCTGGTGAACTAGTACCAGTGATGACGCTGAGGGGGACCCAGCGGCTGCGGAGCTGAAGGATTTTTTTCTAATTTTCCTTCAGCCTGGCTGACGGAAGCATGGATGTATTTTTTTAATTTTCGGTTTTTGTCTCTGACTCCATCAGCCCACCCTTGTTGAATAACCTCATAGGATTGCCTTCCGTCCACACTAAGACCTGAGTGTCACCGGGCCATCTAGGAACTGGATTCTCCTCCTGCCCGTTTCTTCAGTTCTGCTCGCTTAAGAGATGGCAGTGTCTCATAAGCATGGCCCATTTGTCCAAAGTCAGGGCTTCCATGTAAATTGTGTTCAGTTCCTGACAGACTTGAGCTGCCCAGAATGTCGCTGACGAGACGTGGTCCTCTCGTGCCCAGGTGCAGCCCCTGAAGGATCAGGACCGGGAGCACGGGCGGCAAGCCAGTGTGCTAGCCAACGTGGCCCAAGCGTTCGAGAGTGACGAGGGCACGTCTGATGGCGAGGGCGACAGGGTCACCCTCTTCAGCTCGGCCGCTCTGCTGTCGCCCAGCGGGCAGGCCGATGCCGAGACTCTGGCCGTGATGATTCAGGAGCAGCTGGACAAGATCAACGAAGAGATCCGGTGGGTGCGCCTGAGCCCAACTCCCCAGAAACTCAGTTTCTCTGAAGAGCTGTCTTCTGCTTAGAGAAGTCTGAGTGTTCCATAGTAAGAAAACTGACTTCAGGTCTGCTTCAAGAAGTTTCCGTTCTGAGATTGCCCTTGATTATAGAGCTCAGTCAGCCAGGGCATTCTGTCCATCGGGTGGTGTCAGCACTCTGTGGGGGGTCGTTGTGGGGTGTCCCCCCCTCAGCTCTGGGCCCCAAGGTGGGTGAGGTGCCGAGGTGGTGTCCCCTGCGGCCCGTGCACCCTCTGGCACTGAGGGTTCGTCCTCATGTGTCCCTCGGAGCCTCCCACGTTCTGGTGAAAAGCCACCTGGAACAGAAAAGCTGGGGTTCTGGGGTTGGCAAATTCCCACTCAGATCTGCATTTCCTTTTTAACTTAATACATTGTGAAGATTGGCTTGTTGTAAGATAGTGGTATGTTCCTGTATGTCACTCTCAGGACATGTGTTTGAGTTTTTCTCATCTCATCAGTATATATAAAATGTTTTCTTTAGACACAGTCTTGGCAGTTCTAACAGTTTACAAAACAGGATAGAACCCAAAGGCCCGCCTCGTGGTGAGCAGGGGGCCTTGGGTCTGGGTGCAGCCGGGTGGCTGGGGGCCCCGAGGCCTGCCTGGTGCCACACCCGCGCACCTGTGCCTCCTGTCCCGAGTCCACGTTCAGAGTGGCCGCAGGCCGGTGGCCCTGCACAGGGCCTGGCAGAGCTGCTGCTCAGATTGTTCTCGTCCCGTCAGCCCTGGCCGAGGTGCCCGTTCCTGCCGGTCGAGTGCAGGGGGCTCGGGCAAAAGGCAGGGGTGAACGCCACAACCAGCAAACACAGATGTGCTACCTGCACTTTTGACGCCGAGACAGACTGCTTTATGGGCCGTGTTTGAGCACAGACAAGCTCAGAAAGACTGTCTTTTGCATCCCCATAGGAAATTTGGAATGGTTATATATTAATATTTTTATTTTTACAGCAAGTTGTCAGGTAAAAGTGATTTTTCCTTATGCAACAAGTTGACTTGATGTAAATGGTAAATTCTGTCCATCAACTTGTCAACACTGAAAAACTTTCAAGATGTATAAGTAGAAGTGAAACTGGAGAGTTTACTACCTGTAAGGATCTTGTATTTTAATTTGAAAAGCATTATATTTGCATAATCATGTATTTAACCTGTATATAAAATCATCCACGACACATTAGGGGAGAAGAGCAGTAACTGAATTCTAGGTTAATGCAGCACATTGACATGAATCCAGAAACTCACACAAAGCTGGTGGAAAACTCCAAGTGATGCGTTTGTACATATACAACCTTAAAAAAAAAATTAAAAGATCACCTCAGCACTTCATCTGGTCTGGAGACTCGTGTTTAGAAACTCTAGCTTGCTCATGAATCGCTGTTTTGGTTATACAGAGTTCCTGATTCCCAATGGAAAAGACTTGAGGCACTGACGTGCATCTCTGCCCTGAGAGCAGGGAAGGTAAAGGTTGTCAACTTCAGGTATCTCCTTACATGGAGAGAGTCGCCACCCAGACCCCATCAGAATGGTACAGTAAATAAGTCAAATCAAACGTGAATGATCAGGGGCCACTTTGTAAGACTCAATGATAAATTATTCTAAGTTTGAGACTATTCCAAAGAGGGAAAGTTGAACCTTTTTGCTGAGATGTTAATTGAGCAACTGTTCGTGGAATTTGCTAATCGTGACACAGAATGCAAGCCCAAATTTGTTGTCCAGACACATTCCTCTGCTGACAAAGGCAGGTGATGATTTTCTTCTATTTTAGGTTGATCCAAGAAAAGAAGGAGAACACGGAGCAGCGGGCGGAGGGGATTGAGAACAGGGTGGGCACGGGGAGCTCAAGCAACCTTCGTCGTTTTAAATCCTTGAACTCCCTCAACCTGAATGCCACCTCCTCGCATGCCGGCTCCTGCCCGCCCAGCAGAGGGTGCTCCAAGCCCCGAAGGAGGCGGCACAGCCCGGCGCGGAAGGTAGACAAGCTGGGCATCATGACTCTGGTATGTGTCGGCCTCCTCCCTGCCGCGTCCCTCCCCGAGCACACTACTTTTCTTTTGTTTGTTTGTTTTTTCTCTTTTTACCCAGAAGAAAGTCAGGTACATTTGCTACGCTCAGAGGTCTAAGATTTTTAAAACTGCCTAGTCTTTCATCGGGCTTCCCTAGTGGCTCAGACGGTAAAACATCTGTCTGCAATGCAGGAGACCCGGGTTCGATCCCTGGGTTGGGAAGATACCCTGGAGAAGGAAATGGCAGCCCACTCCAGTATTCTTGCCTGGAAAATCCCATGGACCGGGGACCCTGGTAGGCCACTGTCCATGGGGTCGCAAAGAGTCGGACACAACTGAGCGAAATCATTCCATAATCGCACAGCGACAAATTAGTCTTGATATTTGGACCACCGGCTTAGCACGTCATCATGAACTCAGCCAGAGCCTGCCTCTGTAACGCTGGGCCTGGCCTGTGCTGGACACAGCAGCTGCAGGAAGTTGCTGTTCTCAGGGAGCAGACCGCTTTGTGAGAGTAACCGTAGGCAGCTCTCACTGCACGTGGAAACCCGGCGGCACATTTCCCACTGGGGATGCCTGGCTGCAGGGCGCAGGGCATGCGGCGGGAACCAAACCAAGAATCTACACTGGTCTGCTTGCTGATGGGCCTGGCCGCGCGCTCAGGCCAGCTCTGCGTGTGAAACCAGGTTAAAAGCCCGGTGCCCCAGGGCCCCAGGGAAGAGGTCGGGCTTCTTCACTCTTCTGAGTCTGAAAACTGGATGACGACCTAGGGCTTTTGATGACAGAGTGTGCAGCTCTAAAGCACGTGTTCCAGCTTTCTTCCATGTTTAGCTTAGGTTTTGTGAGTGCGTTGCTGTTTACCCCATGAAATCATGTTTACAGCACTCTGCTTTGTCACTGCACTTGTATTATCCCTTTTTTTGTTGTTACCACCCATTTCATGTTAGCTGCATTGTTAGTCAGCATATAATTAAATTAACTGTGAATCATTTTAGCGGCATGTGAAGTGGTAACTAGTCCATTTTGTGGTCTTTGAAGACACTGTTTTTCTAATTTGCATCTTTGGCTAATTAGTTGATATTTAAAATTCTTTGACGATTTCTCTGTGGTTTCATGCTTGATTTCCTTCCGAGTATTTGTAAAAGAACAGTTCTGTATATTTTGTCCTGTTGTTGGAGTTCTCTGACGGTGTGTCTGCTTTCATCATTGGTTTTGATTTCCTGGCTCATCCTGTTGTCTGCTTAGTGGTTGTCAATCCAGATCCCGGCTTCCCACCACTGGTCCCCTCGCCCCCCAGGCTGTAGTTTACCCATCCATCTCCCCTTCCCCGTCCTCCCACCTGCTCTGGTCATAGCAGTGTTGTGGGTGCACTTAGTCGGGTTTGTGCTTTGTCTTCATGTCTCATTAAATGGTGTTTTCCCCCCAGAGCAGTAAGTTTGAATTAGCCTATCACTATGCATTTACAAGCATAATGTAGATGGATCCTCAACTACATATCATGTGTAATTCAGAAATGAGATTATCCTTATCTATAGAAATGATCTCCTTAAGTGTAGAATTAATGGACTTTTGACACAATATCCTTTCTATTTTGGTGCTTGTATTTAAGACTATAAATCTCATCAGCTTTTGCACAGTTAATGTTTCTACTAGACTCTTTAAAAAACTATCTTCTATGGTGAATAAAATGTAAAGACTGCACCTGCTATTATGCTAGCTTCCATTCTTACATATTTTCACAGGGAACCTACTTTAATAAATTTATTTTGAGAAATTTTACATCAAATTCTAGGTAAGCATTTTACATTAATATCCAATAGGTGGTTAGATTTGTTCAGTGTTAAAATAGGTATTATGGTAACTTCCTCATCAGTTAAATCACTATTTTAAAGTATAACATCTAAAAAAAAAAAAAGTATAACATCTTTTTTATTAAGAGAAAAACTAACTTATAGAGACGTTTGGCTGAGAATAGACAACTGTTAAGGCCCTTTATTGTAGAGAATGCTGTGCTTTAATAAATCATGATGTTGTAATAGAACTGTATCTTCCTGAGTAATAATTTATAGTGTTTCTCTAGTAAATCTTGAATAGCTTATTTCACTTCTGTGGTCAAAAAAAATGTTCTGTTCCTAGTTACACGTTGTCTAAATCTTCATCTCACTTCTATGTTTGCCATCATTTTGGCTATACTGTGTTTGTCTATGCCAATTCTTGAAGTTTTAGCTTCAAAGTCACAATACATCTGGTTTCTCTTCCTTTCTTTGCATGCATCTATCAGCCTAGTGATTTAAGGAAGCATTGTTGAAAGGTAAACTATTTAGTAATTTAGCATGCCTTTGTTTCTCTGTGAAGTATTAGAGAGTCCTTATCATTTTATGTGAATGAACACTGTGTGGTTATGTACTGGTGAAGAACTGACATTTTAATGGAAGTAATGAAACTCACCCACCACTTAAAATATGTTGATGGTTCTGTCGGAAATAGGTCACTCGTTGGGACGATTGTAACAGTTTGCCTATATCCCACTTGTTTGCCTTCTAATCATCTCATGCTTATTTATAGTAGACATAGTATTATTTATTATTTTTAAAATTTTCTTTACTTATTTTTTTGGCCATGCTGCACAGCTTATGGGATCTTAGTTCCCCAACCAGGGATCAGACCGGTGTCCCGGCAGTGAAAGTGCCAAGTCCTAATGTCTGGACTACCATGGAATCTCCGCTTAGAGTTTTTTTAAAACAAATGACTGACTCAGAGCCATAGATGTTAGATTTGGAGGAAGCCAATTTAATGATGGTGGGTAGCAGTGTGCAGGAGACTCTGTGCGCCAGGCACCATGTCAAATGCTTTCCGAGTCTGTCATCTAATCCCACAGACACCCAGGTGAGGTCCAGGCTGCTGTTATCCCCATTCAGCAGACATGGACACTAAGGCTTAGAGAGGCTGGACACCGTGCCCAGGCTCGCACACCCAGTAGCAAATGTATAAAGGAGACCTGTCTGGACCCCGAAGGGGTTAATCTGTTTCCCACACTGTTGCCACCACTGTCTTTCCTGTCTTCAGACCCAGGACCAGCGGAAAAGCTGGGAGTCCAGGCGAGATCATTTTTTTTTAATTAGTTTATTTTTTAATTGAAGGATAATTGCTTTACAGAACTTTGTTCTTTTCTGTCAAACCTCAACATGAACCATCCATAGGTACACATACATCCCTTCCCTTTTGACCCTCCCTCCCGTCTCCCTCCCCATCCCACCCCTCTAGGTTGAAACAAATCAGTTCTTAGTGAAGACCTAGGACGGAGGAGCCTGGTAGGCTGCAGTCCATGGGGTCGCTACGAGCCGGACACGACTGAGCGACTTCACTTTCACTTTTCACTTTCATGCATTGGAGAAGGAAATGGCAACCCACTCCAATGTTCTTGCCTGGAGAATCCCAGGGACGGGGGAGCCTGGTGGGCTGCCGTCTATGGGGTCCCACAGAGTCGGACAGGACTGAAGTGACTTAGCAGCAGCAGTTTACTTTATGTAAACCACAGTGAGCAAATTACACTCAAACTGCGTGTAAGCACTTCAGTGTGTAGCCCCCAGTCTGTATGTTTCTGAGAAAGACAAGCCAGACACGTGGTGTTCGCATGCAGGGGTTAGGTACCTTTTCTATACTTCACTTGTTGTCATGGGTTCAGTAACCTGCATCATCACTAAACATGATCTTGGGTGGTGGTACAAGCTGTTTCCTTTTCTCCTTCAAACAGAAAGGTCTGGACGGCTTTGCTGAGAGGTTTCTTACTGTTGCTAGTGGTGCTCCTGAGCAGCATCTGGCGATGAACACAGTCCTTTCATCAGGGCAGTTCATGCCATGCAGGGTTCACAGTGCTGGCGTGGCTCCGCTGTCCTGCCTGGCAGGGCCATCTGGTCGCTGGATTCAAGGGAGAGTGGAGCCTGGCTGCAGGGAGGCTCCAGGCCAGGATCTGTGCACTCAGTAGGGTGTTCTCGCTGCCCCACGGCCCCGCTTCTCTTGAACAAGACAGTCCTTTAGGACGGCATTAAGCTAGAACAACACATTTTTTTGTACTTGGCGGATAGCATCGCTACTATGTTTTCCAATAAGTTTCTGGTTATAATGTAAAGCCTGTGTGATTGCCTTTTTCGACACAGTCTATTGTTAGCCAATTTCACACTTACCTCACTCCCTCAGCTGCCACCTTTACCGGAAGAGGTACAAGATGACAAGACCGCCATCAAATGTGAAGCCTCGACCCCCGCCTTGCTGCGGTTCCTTCGGCTAGACCGGCTGGACAGGGGGTCACCGCACAGAGCCAGCTACGAGGACATCAGGGACGCCCACAAGTAAGGGGCCTGCGCGCCTCGTCGTCAGTCTCAGGAGCCCTGCGCCTCTTGTCTTCAAAGAGTTGCAGGGATGATTGTAAAGGAATCCCACTGGATTCGGTGCCTGTGTTTAGTGGTGAACTTCAGGTGCTGGGGTAGAAGAGCTCAGTGACCTCAGTGATTTTAGAAAACATCCATCTCTACGTATTGACTCCTGTGGGAGATTTCTTCCTGCTCTTGCTAGAGCTCTGCCCGGCCTGGGTGCATTCCTGATGGTTACGGCTCCGTGCCTCTTGGATTTGCTCTTGAGGGTCCCTCCCTTTTTCTCAGGGGTCTCCTCTCAGGAGACTGTCTGTCACCTCCTGTGACTGACCCTGTCCTCATTCAGACCCCCACCTGCTGAGCTCCCGTTGTGAGCCAGGCAGCACTCGATGGAGGGCACATGTGGTCACCTGACCAGCAGCCCTGCACGGTGACCGTCACTCTCCTGCCAGGGCCGGGGACGGTCACCCTGCGGGAAGCGGGGGGAACTGCCCAGAGCAGGGGAGCTCGCCTTCTCTGGGAGGGTCGTCACCTGCCGAGCAGCGACCCTGAGGGAGGGTTGGAGAGCCCTCTGCACCAGCTCGTCTGGAGTGAAGCCCTCCTCAGGGGAGAGCTCCAGGCAGAGAATCTCAGCTTCCCGGGGCCATTGTTTGTGGCCGGAAGCCTGCATTGCTCGTGTGGAGTGTGGTTGGTGAAGGAGACTCCACTGTCTGCTGCGAGGTTGAGGCGAGGGTGTTGCTGGGTGGCCAGTTCTATCAGTAGGTCTTGTGGAGGGGTGTGTGTTTGCACAAGGGTGCCGGTTAAAGGTTGTTTTCTCTCCCCAAAGCTCGACAGGCTCTCAGGACGGCCCCGGGGGCAACCCCAGCAGCAGCAGCAGCAGCAGCCAGGACTTGCTGCAGAAAGCCCCAAAGAAGAAGGGCATCAAGTCCTCCATCGGCCGTTTGTTTGGCAAGAAGGAGAAGGGCCGGCCTGGACACCCCGGCAAGGAGGTGCTAGGACCAGGTGGGTGCTTCACCGTTCAGAGGGAGGAGGGTCTGCATGCATGTCCCTTCTGTGTCTCTCCCGCTGTCCCCATGAGGCCCCTGTCACTCACGCTGGGTGTCCTCCTGGGAGGAGCAGAGGAGGCATCTGTCTTCTTTAGGGTCCGAGATGATCGGATCAGTTGATGAACGGATGTGTGGATGGATGGAGGAATTAAGAGTTAAAGGATGGATGGATTAGTGAGTGGATGGATGGATGAACAGATGGCTGGCCAGATGGGTGGATGAACAGAGCATGGAACGAATATTGCAGATGTTTATACTGCAGTGCTAGAAACATACTCTACGAATGAGTAGGAGCTGGGCAATGATTGTTTCCTCCAGAACAGTGACAAGTGTTTGGAAATGGCCTAAGTGCTCATCAGTGAAGGGTGAGGTAAAATCTGTGGACACCCCACAAGGAACAGCACCTCTCCTTCCTGCCACTTTCCCCATCCCCAGGAGCTCATCACGGGTTCTGCCCATGCCCCCTACTCCATCCCACAGCCACACAGGTCCTCCTGGCGTCTCCTCATCACACAGTGTTATCATCAGGCCCCCATCTCACTCGGCTTCATCTCCTTAAGGACAGGATATGTTCCTGCCTCTTCAGCCAGAGATTTGTTGAGTGTCTTGTTTGTGCTGGGTGTGGGATTTATAAGGGTAAGTAAAACAGATATGGTCTGGAGTACAGTTAAGTGAGAAGAGAGAAAAAGGAGCAGATTATTAAATGCTATCCTTATTATTAATGAATATAACGCTGAGATGGATGGTGCATTGATTATATACCAGATGCTGTGTGTGCCCCTTACCAAACAGGTGCTGCCACCTCCCGATTTACAGAGGAGGAGACAGTGATGGTCATGCGGTTAGGGAGTGGTGAGGGCAGGTTCACACCCATGCAGTGGGACCATGCACTTTGCCGAGCCCCAGCCACCTCTCTGGTGGATGCAACAAGAATGAGATGGTTCTATGGCATCGCTGATTCGATGGACATGAGTTTGAGCAAACTCCAGGAGATAGTGAATTACAGGAAAGCCTGGAGTGCCGCAGTCCGCGGAGTGGCAAAGAGTCGGACACAACTGAGCGACTGAACTAAAACCTGAGTGTGTGCTGAACTGCTTCAGTCGTGTCTGACTCTCCGTGACCCCAGGGACTGTAGCCCACTAGCTCCTCTGTCCATGGGATTCTCCAGGCAAGAAGACTGGAGTGGGTTGCCATGCCCTCCTCCAGGGGGATCAAACCCACATCTCTCGTTATCTTTTGCAGTGGCAGGCAAGATCTTTACCGCTAGAACCACCTGGAAAGCCCCAGTGAACGCTGACAACTAGGAAATGCAGAAAATAAGGGCTGCTCCTAAGTTAAACTGGAAGAGCAGCAAGCACAGATTGTAAAGAGGAAAACACACGATGACCGACAACAGTGCTGACAGAAACAAGCAGGGATGCGTTCACCCACATCAAGAAAATGTGCCATTCGGAAGAGGAGCCCTTGGAGGGACAGTTGGAACCGGAATGAAAACTTAGTCCATGGTAGGCAGTGCCCACTCACACGGCCCGAGTGGAGTGGTGTCACTCACCGGGCTTTCTGCATCCCCAGAGCTGCTGGCAGTAACATCTGGGCGCTGAGGCCGGGCAACGTCCCCGAGTGAGCTAAGGCACCCCTGCTCTCCTTCCAGTGCTGCTGCGGGGCCCTCTGTGGGCGGCCACCCTCATCCCCTGCTCTGCCACCCACTGGGGCCCGACTGTTCCCCTGGGATCCTTTCAGCCCTTGAGCTTGTGTGTTCCCAGCCCTCTGCCACACCGGACTGGGATGCAACTCAGGACTTGGGCTTGAGATATTAAGGAGACCGTGAATCTGGAAGGACACAGCCCTGGGGTCCTCGAGTGACCACGTGAGAGAGCTGGAGAGCAAAGCCCCCTCGGGGAGGAAGCAGAGCTTTGAAACGTGCCCACACCCACCGCTGCCTCGGCACAAGTGCCTCTTCTTTGCCTCTCCTTGGCCTGAAACAGACCCCAGCTGCTACTGCTGCTCCGCAGGTGATTGCTAAAGATGCACCTCCTGCAAGAGCTATTGTCCTGCTGCTCTGGGGCTGCCTAAGTGTGCTCAGGAGTGTCAGACAAGTGGGGCTGCCACGCCTGACGCTGGGGGAGGGCCTGATGCTGGACTAGGGCCTGATGCTGGAGGAGGGCCTGATGCTGGAGGAGGGCCCTGATGCTGGACTATGGGCCTGATGCTAGAGGAGGGCCTGATGCTGGGGGAGGCCCTGATGCTGGAGGAGGGCCTGATGCTGGACTATGGGCCTGATGCTGGGGGAGGACCTGATGCTGGAGGAGGGCCCTGAGGCTGGGGGAGGACCTGATGCTGGAGGAGGGCCTGATGCTGGACTATGTGCCTGATGCTGGGGGAGGCCCTGATGCTGGAGGAGGGCCTGATGCTGGACTATGGGCCTGATGCTGGAGGAGGGCCTGATGCTGGACTATGGGCCTGATGCTGGGGGAGGACCTGATGCTGGAGGAGGGCCCTGATGCTGGGGCAGGAACATCTGATGCTGGACTAGGGTCTGATTCTGGGGGAGGCCCTGATGCTGGACTGAGGCCTGATGCTGGGGGAGGTCCTGATCCTGGACTAGGGCCTGATGCTGGAGGAGGGCCTGATGCTGGGGAGGGCCTGATGCTTGGGGAGGGTCTGATGCTGGACTATGGCCTGATGCTTGGGGTAAATAAACGTCTGATGCTGGCGGGAAGTGTGATGATGGTGGGCAGCCTGCTCCCAGATGTACGAAGAGTTGTGATTATAAATATGAGAAATCTTTTTTTCATACTTTCCTGACCACCTTGCTATGTTCTTTTTTTCTGAAGCATAATTCTGTGCAATATAGATTTGATTTCTGCCATACATCAACATGAATTAGCCATAGGTGTACAAATGTCCCCTCCCTCTTGAATCTCCTTCCCACCTCCCTTTGCTACATTCTTGTCTCTATGGATATATGAATAATAAAGACTTGACTAAAATAACATCAAAAGCTCCCACACACAAGCATGCACACGCACACTCCCTAGTGCATCATTCGGGTCCGCGTCAGGGTTGCCTTCGGCCACCCCGCCCTGGGATCCACGGTGAGCCTTGACACCTGCACTTTGTTCCCACCCTGGGCCCGCTGCCCACGCCTCAGCAGCAGAGGGGCCTTGTCCCCGCAGATGCTGAAGTGATGAAGCCTCTTGTCTCCGGAGCCAAGGGTACGAACACCTAGTCGGTCGTCCTTTGGGGACACCTATACTTCTGCCTTCTAGCCTTTCCATTGTATCCATCCGTTTCTCTTAACAGAATGTCCGTGTGATGACACGGGCTCCCATTACCAGCTCTGGTCTGTTCTCATTGAGAGTACAGCTTACCCTCGTCACTCTTTACTGGCAGTGGGAAATTTTGCTCCAGTACTTTATTGAAGCAGTGAGTGCAGTGAAGTCGCTCAGTCGTGTCCGACTCTTTGCGACCCCGTGGACTGTAGCCTGCCAGGCTCCTCTGTCCATGGGATTCTCCAGGCAAGAATGCTGGAGTGGGTTGCCATTTCCTTCTCCAGGGGATCTTCCCAACCCAGGGATCGAACACGGGTCTCCGGCATTGCAGGCAGACGCTTTATCCTCTGAGCCACCAGGGAAGCTCTGACTTTATTGAAAGAAAGCAATAAATAATACTGTGATAAAAATAGTTCAAAAGTAGACTGTACATACTTTGTCACATATTCAGGAAGATCACAAAAGATTAATAGAAAAACAGAATGGTAACAATGAATTGTACAAGGAAATTAAAGGCAGAACCCACATGTAGAGAGACATGCTGTCTCTCTACCGAGATATCAGCTGCATAAGGCACCATGATCTGAACGCATCTCTTACTAGCTTTTTTAATGTGCTGCTGAAAAAGTAAAAGTTACATTTGCTACTTATACTATTCAAAATGTCTATGTCATCAAAATCTAAAAATGTACGCCTAGGTCCATTCTTTAAACATGTTTACAAACAGATGTAAAAAGATGATTTACATAAGAAAAATAAGGCCTTTGTCAGAGCTGCACTATGCTGTCTGTCTGTCCGGGATGTGGTGCCCTCAGTGTTCAGCTCGATGGCTCCGCAGCGGGTGCAGGGCACCGCGGTTGGTCCTCGAAGAGTCTCACCGGAGGCGAGGGATCCAGGGCCACAGAGACTAGGTTACCGGAGAGATTTTCATAGTCGTCTTCTAGTCATCCTTTCAGCCCAAATTTCATTAGAAGCTCACATTTAACACCCAGTACTTTTAAATCGCTTCGCACTGCAGACAAAAAGCATTTCCTCCTAGAAAAAAAGTACAGTTTAGGTCAGTCATTAAAATACAACAATTGGTTGAAATTAAGTTCGCTCATTTCAGAGTGATTGTTGGACAGCTTGGTTACATTCTGGAAGGATAATGCACACCGTGTCATGATGATTTTACAATCGCAGTAAAACCCCTTCTCTCATGGTTTAACATTTAAAAATTAAACAAGAATAATTACAATAAATGCATCATTTACAAAAGCCCTATATTTGTTCATAGGATTTATACAGACAAGCATTACAGTACATACATTTGAAAGACTAAAATCAGGTTTCAGAACATGAACTGATCTGAAAGGAGATTCATAGCCCAGATATACAAGAAAAAGTAAATATATAAATGAAGTCATAAGTTTACATAAATAAAAGAAACATTAAATTTTAAAATATTTTCTCTATGGTATTCATGAATTTTTCACTAATTAAAAACTCGGTAATAAAATATCTTAGGGTCCATATAACAAGTATGAACAGATTAAAGATTGCATTGAGTTCAAAATGTAGTCTTTGTCGTATTCTGGATGCTGTATAATCACCTGCAGAATTAGTGCAGGTAAACTGGAAACAAACAGACGAGTCAGTCCTGGGACAGCAGCTGGTGCCCGAGCCCCTGCCCCTTCAGAAACACCCCAACCCCACTCTGGGCTTCAGCTGCTTTGAGAATCCAGAGAAACACGAAGGACCAAGCAGATCAAGGAGAGAACTCTGTGGCTGACTTTATTCTGACATATAGCTAAAAGCTGCTGGTAAAAAAACTTAAAACCCAATCCAGCTTTCCAGCTGAGCCGTGAACAGGACAGAGCAGACAGCCTCCTGCTCTCAGAGCGGCTCGAGCAGGGCTGGGCTCCCGGGCCGGACCCACCAGAGGACCACCCAGAGCAGCACCTGCAAGGGAAGGTGGCCCCTCAGCGGCAGCCGACCCCCAGATGCCGGTGTACTTCAGTGTTAAACACTGGCCTCCGGACGGAGAGGCCCAGGGCAGGGCAGCCTCGTGAACCCTGATGCTCTGGGCCCTGTTCCCTCTGAGAACGTGCACGCAGGGCGTGGCCAGCAGCACTGCCGCTGTGGGAGGGACACCCGTGTGCAGGGACGCGAGGGAGACTCGGGCCGTGCTCTGACTACTCCGGCGGCAGCCAGGTGCCAAGGTCATGTTCTCTGCTGCTGAGGGCTCTCCCGGGCCGACCTCCGGAGACCCGCTGACCCTCCACTCCTAGGGTGTGGTGTCCATGCCCCTGCGGGACCAGGCCGGCCTGTACTCACCCCGAAGCTCAGCAGGAGTAAGTCCTGACTGTAGCAGAATCCAGCCTCTGCGTTCCCGCCACGCTGCATGGTCCCATGAGCGCAGGAGGAAGTGTGCAAACACAGACCTCCAGATTCACAGAGCTCCAGATTCACATATTCGACACAGTCTATTGTTACCCAGTTTTACACTTACCTCATTCCCTCAGCTGCCAGCTTTACAGGAAGAGGTACGAGATGACAAGACCACCATCAAATGTGAAACCTCGACCCCCACCTCTCTGCGGTCCCTTCGGCTGGACCGGCTGCAGATGGGGTGCTGTGCACGGCCAGCCACGAGGACCTGAGGGACGCCCGCAAGTAAGGAGCTTGTGCGCCTCGTCGTCAGTTTCAGGAGCCCTGTGCCTCTTGTCTTGAAAGTGATGGAAGGATAATTTTAAAGGAATCCCAGTGGATTCGGTGCCTGTGTCTAGGGGTGTGTGTGTGCATGTGTGTGTTTTCTGGTAGGCAGGTTTCTCTGGATCTGGTGTTAAGGTGGATGTCTAACTCTGTGTGTGTGTGTGTGCATGCACAAGTAGGTTGTTCTTTGCTCTGTTGCTATGCGTGCCAAACTCTAGGATGTTCTGGTGGCTTCATAGAGAACAATTCAAAGTATGAAGATTTTCTGACCACAGAGGGTAATCTTAGTTCTGTCAGTCAACCAGAGACAACATTGAATACAGGGAAAATGCCTTATCTATAAAACGTGAAAAAATGTTTTAGTATTCCAGAAAAAAATCACTTGAATATAGTTTAACATTTGTGGCATTATAGATGTGAGAATCAGTTTGTTTCTCAAAACTGTTTTCTTTCTATTAAGCCCCAATTTGTCTCAAAGATATTCTTTTAATTGCTAAATTTACGCAGCCAATGTGCGGGGAGCTGCCCGTGAGAACGGGGTCCTTTGTTCGAAGGACACAGCTCTGGGAGCTGCCTCAGTCCTTGAGGGTTTGCTTGCAAACATAGCTCTCTGTCCCGCCACCCCAGAGATTAGGCGCTTATTTACTGCAGACACCTGGAGTTCGGTGCAAACTTCTCAGCACAGGGAAATGTTATCTGGTGTAAGAAATAATAACAGGGTGCCATTCCCATGCTCTCAAGATTTCTTGTGACTTTTTGTAAGATGTATAGGACAACCAAGAAAAAATGTCAACTGTCTTGTCTTTCTCACGCTTTTCGTATAAATATAAGATGCTGAATAAAGTTGGTGTCAGACTGCGTCCCTTCGTGGAGACGTGTCTGAACCTCTCGACCCCATCTTTGTTGTAGTCTCTTGCTTTAGTTTCTTTCTTAGCCCCGCCGTGCACGTTCTCGGGACCTGATCGACTTTGCCAGCTGGCACCGGCACCAATGCATCCACTTTCAGAGCATTTTTGAGAGTTGGTGAATCTCAGATTTTCACGTTGCGTGGAAACTCCCAGGGAGAGTACTGCGGGGTCACCAGGTGCTGGACGCACTCCGTGAGGAGGGGAGGCCGAGGCCGCGGGACCGTCCGCATCCCTGTTGGTCATTGCAGTGTCCTGGGTGTGCGGGGACTCCCCTCAGGCATCACGTACCTCCTGCTCTAAATGCTGTCTTTCCTCTTCCCCTTGGTGGACACTGTCACGCGCCAGCTCGCAGGGGAAGCCGAGTCAGCAGGTGTGCTGAGCTGTGTGTGTCCTGAAGCCTCCCCGTGGGGCTCGTCCCCAGCTCCAGGCTCTGAGCTGAGCAGCGCTACAGGAGTGGGGCATGGTGTTGGTGAAGGGGAGCCCAGCGAACCCTCGTAGGAGGTGCTGGGCTGTGTGGACGGTCAGTCTCGGAAAACAAGGCCACACCTGTTTTCTGGGTGGTGCCACGTGTGTAGCATTTGATGGGAAGAAGCTCACACAGCCATCTTGTTAGGAAAGACAGCTTGACCGTGGTGCTCATGTCCTGCTTTAAAGTGCCCGTTGTCATCCACAGATGGTGTGGCCCTCTCTCGGGCATGTCTGTTCCCCATAGAATTCACTGTATTTCCGAATGTCTTTCTCCTGTGACTCTAATTTTAAGGCAAGGAAGCATGCCACGTCAGTTTACTGCTAAGCAAGTGTTTTAACGAATTGTACTTGGGGTCTCGAATTTGACCCTCGAGGGAGCAGAGGAGGTCTGAGCTAAGTAGCCCCGCAGGGCAGCCCGAGCAGGGTCATCACAGCATTCCACAGAGCAGGCAGCCCCCCAGGCTTGTCTCTGAAGCTGTCTCTGTAAAGCTAGGTTTCAGATGAGAGTGAGCCAGTGACAGCAGAGTGATGCAATATCTTATAGCCGAGTAAGGAAATAAACCCCAGCAGAAGCCAAGCGAGTCTTCCATTTGCTTCTGGATGGTGGTTGTGGTTGGGACGTGAACTCCAAGCACGTGATACATGCCTTGTTCCCCTGGGATATGGGAATTTAAAAAGTTTGCCTTTTTTAAAAACTCTCCCTGAGCTATTAAGGGGCTTCCCTGGTAGCTCAGATGGTAAAGCATCTGCCTTTACCAATGTGGCAAACCTGGGTTTGATCCCTGGGAGATCCAAGATCCCCTGGAGAAGGAAATGGTAACTAACCTATTCTAGTACTCTTGCCTGGAAAATTCCATGGGTGGAGGAGCCTGCTAGGCTACAGTCCATGGGGTTGCAAAAAGTTGGGCACAACTGAGTGAATTCACTTTCACTTTCACTTCTTGAACTATTAAGATACCTGTTGTGTTTCCTGGTATAATTATTCCTAGAAAATAGAATACTTACTATTCTAGGAAACCTGAGGTTGACTTAAAGGAACAGTTACTTGAAATTTGATGTGAAACATTTCGAGCTTTAACCATACATAGACTTCACAATCTTAAGTAAAGTCTAACACCATTTGAGTGTATTGAAAAGCCACTGTGTATCTTTAGGGAATTTCCTAGCAGTGCAATAGCTAGGACTCTGCACTTCCACTGCATGGGGCCTGGGGTTTGATCCCTGGTTGGAGAACTAGGGTCCCGCAAGCCACACAGCGGCCTAGTCAAAAAAGAATGACCAGTATCTTAATTTAGCACATAGCTAATTAGCTGAACAGCTGTGCAGGATAGAAACAGCCCCATCCAGCCCTCTCCTTGCTTGCTGTGTTAGAGTGTTCTGTGTTGAAAGTCTGCGCTGCTCTTTGTGTGTCTGTTGTGAAATGCTGTGCATCCCTGAAGCTCTCTCAGGGACAGGTTCCTCTGCTTAGACCCCGGTGTGGTTTCCTCTTCTACGTATCTGTCCTCACTGTTTAGAAAGGGAAGAGTGGATGTTTTTCCTTGACTACCCTCCTCCCTTGGATGTGCCGACTTCTGAATCCTTTAAGGTTGGCAATAACACTTTCATAGGGAAGGAGGTGATTCTATAAGGAATTGTGGGGACTCATTCAGCATTTCATGACTCAGGTGTTCTTTGTAATATGTCTGAACTCTCATTAAGTAGATGGTTTAGAAGATTAAAGGAAAATGATGAGATGCATACTATTTCACTTTTGCAAATTTATAAAGAGAATAAATACTTAGGTTAACTTGTTTTATACCCGTGTGTAGTAATGATTCTTGGATTTTGAATGTTTCGCTACTTGTAGGCATGAGTTGCTGGAGGAAGCCGGGAGACAAGGCGTGCCTTCGCACAGTGGGACGGGCCAACTGTTGTGGTCTGGCTGGAGGTGTGTATGCGCACCCCCCCACCCCCACCCCCACCCGCGCCCGCACCTGCACCCCCTTCCTGGGCCGGGTGTGTCAGTCCCTCCACAGCCACGCATAACCTCCTGCCTCCTGTCTCCCGTACCCAGCTCTGGGTCGGGATGCCGGCCTGGTAGGTGGCTGCTTGCCGAGCCAACGTGAAGAGCGGTGTCATCATGTCTGCCCTGTCACACGGAGATCCAGCGTGAGATCGGCATCAGCAACCCGCCGCACCTGCTGAAGCTGCGCCTGGCAATCCAGGAGATCATGTCCCTGACCGGCCCCTCCGCCCCTCGCACGTCCAGGTCCAGAACGGTGCACCTCCCTCCTTCCGTAGGGAGAGTTCGCCACCCCCCCTCCCCGTTTGTGTCGCTTGCGGGGTTTTCTATACAGATGTCCACTGTTCCAGCTTAAATAAAGTTCTAGCATTCAAAACCATGACAGCTCTTCATTTGCGGCAGTTGTGCTGTTAAAAGATAGATGATTGAATACTTCAGACAGATTATTTTTGTAACAGCTGGGCTGCAGTGGCAGTGTAATAGAGAAATGGGAGTTTTTGAAAACATAAAAAAGGTACTTTTGAAAATGTGAAAAGTGTAAAAAGAAAGGAAGTTTTTGAAAAATGTATTAAAAGAAATGTAAATATAAATGTCAAGAAAGTGAAAGAGAAAAGGCTTAGCCCCCAGGCTGCATTGTTTTTCCCTCATTTGACTTGTCAGGCCTGTCCTATTGGGCAGATTCCTTTTTGGGAGCTGTAGACCCTGGGCTTTCAGGGTTTTAAGAGTCTGTACATCCGCCAGGTCACACCAAGTCGTATCGTGCTCATCCAAGTTTCCTCCACGTGGGAAGACCTTGAAAGTCCTGTAAGAGGGTCCTCCTAGTTGGAAAAATTAAAACGAATCTGGTGGAAACGTGGATTGTTGCCAGGAGCTCAGGGCCAGCCAGCTCCTCATTTCTCGAGTGCAGACTCAGGACACAGCTCAGTCCCCACGCTCGGTGTGTCCACTCTGGAGAGGAACCCTGGTGAGGAGACGTGACCTCCCAGATGTACCTGCCCTGAGGAGCAGGTGGAGCCTGACTCAGGCTCACAGTTATTTTACACAAAAAGCGTGAAGGCTTTCTCGTCCATTTGTCTTCCTTGTTTCTAAGTGTGAGCGTGAGGGTGGTCAACTCACCCTGCACTGATGCGCTTGTTCCCAGCGTACCTGCTCTGCTCTCTGTGCCCCAGAGGGTTCACCAGAGCCACCTTTTTAGAAATGAAGGTGCTGAGGGCTCCCCGGAGGTTTTATTAAAGTATCTCAGTAAAGGGAGCTTCTTATGAGTTGAGTTTAACAGATGGTGAACTCAAGCAGCACCCCCCGTGAGGATGGGGTTGGGGGTGGGGCATGGGCAGAACCCCTGATGAGCTCCTGGGGGTGGGGAAGGAGGCAAGAAGGAGGGTGAGGGCTGTTCCTTGTGGGATGTCCACAGATTGTACCTCACCCCTCACTGATGAGCACTTAGGCCGTTTTCCAAACACTTGTCACTGTTTTGGAGAAAACAATCATTGCCCAGCTCCTACTCAATTGTGTAGAATATGTTTCTAGAATTGAAGTGTAAACATCTGCTTTATTCATTCCATCCTCCATTCATCCACCCTTCCAGCCAGCCAGCCAGCCAGCCATCTGTTCATCCATCCATCCACTCACTAATCCATCCATGCATCCACTCAGTAATTCATCCATCCATCCATCCACTCAGTAATTCATCCATCCATCCATCCACTCAGTAATTTATCCATCCATCCATCCACCCATCCATCCATCCATCTGTCCATCCAGTCAGCCAGTCATCTGTCCATCCATCTGTCTACTCACTAATCCTTACATCCACTCATCCATCCATCCTCCATCTGTCTATCAATCCATCCATCTATCCAACCACCCATCTGTCCATGCATCTATCCAACCACCCATCCATCCATCTACCCATCCACTCATTAATCCGTCCAATCATCTGTTCATTTATCCATCCACCCATCCATCCATCTGTTCATTTATCCATCCATCCATCTATACAAACTTCCTTCCTCCCTCCCCCGATCCCTTCCTCCCATCCTTCATTCCTCAGGAGAACTTTACGTTTTTGTGCATATTGGTATTTTATTCCTCTTAAGTTTAATCATAGGGTATTTCTATTTCTCCCAGCACCTTCCTTTTTTGGACTGCATCCTTTCTCCGCTGCAGTTTCCAGCAGGTACACTGATTCTTTTGCCAACAATAACTCTGGAGAGTTGTTAGCATCTGACTCCCTGACAGAGCTGTTCTATTATCACCATATTTCAGCTGATACTTTTGAGTTTTTCAGGTAGGCCATCATATCATCTTCAATCAGTGGCTATTTTATTTCCCTCTTTCAGCAACTACAATTATTATTGACTTTTCTTGTCTGATAGCACATTCTAGAACTTTCAGAGCATTGATAATTAGCAGAGGTGATCACAACATCCTTGACTTGTCCCTGACTTTAATGAGACCACTTGTAACACATCACTATTCAGTGCAATTTTTGGCCCGTGGCTTGAAATAGATGTTTCTAACTCTGTTTCAAAGCTGTCCTTTTTGCTTTTAAAGAGTTTTTAGCAGGAAGATGTTCAGTTCTATCCAGTGAAGTGGGAGACAGAGGATGAGATGGTCATGTTGCATCACAGACTCAATGGACATGAGTTTGAGCAAACTCCAGGAGATAGTGAAGGACAGGGAAGCCTGGGGTGCTGCAGTTCGTGGGGTTGCAAAGAGTAAGACACGACTTAGCAACAGAACAACAATAACAACAGCGGGAAGAGGTTGCGTTCTATCCAATCTCTTCTTCAGCATCAAGTCAAGAAGACCACAGGTGGAGTAGATTGTAGGAGGCCATGATTCTCCTGCCCTGGCCTGTAACTGCCCCCTTTGCCACATTACTTTGCAACATTTCCTGTCAAGAGGCATGGCATATTTCTACAGCTTCTGGGCTGGCCTTGTGACTTGGCTTGGCCAACAGAAAGAGGCAAAGTGATAAGCTTCCAGGGCATTTAGAGCATTGCTCTCTGGCCACTTCCCTATGAACTAGCCCAGGCCAGCCTGCTGGAGGACAAGACTCCCATCATTATCCCTGCCAACAGCCAGCTTGTCCATCATGAACCATGGCTACCCTTGAGCAGCCAACCTCAGCTAACCCACCAGCTGACTGTGGATGCAGGAGTGTCCCCACTGGAGATCAACCACACATCAGGCCCCAATCAGCCCCCCGACCCACAGCCTGATGAGAGATAATGGGTGGCTGTTTGCAGCCACTAAGTTCTGGGTGGTTCACTGTGCAACAGTAGATAACCACACAATGGCTGTTCTCCTTTGGCCTGTTGAACATGAACTGATGTTTACTGTTGTGTCCTGGAAATCAGAGAATGAGTCTGTACGTGTGATCGGGCCCAATTTTTTGACATGCTGCCGAGTTGCCCAAAACTCAGCAAATGTGACCAGGCACTCCTTATCAGAATTGGCTGAGACTTTATAAAATCGAAGGCTCATTTTGTCTTATTGCTTCAAAAAATGATGCTACTGGGATTTCCCTGATGCTCCAGTGGCTAACACCCCATGCTCCCAATGCAAAGGGCCTGGGTTTGATCCCTGCTCAGGGAACTAGATTCCACGTGCCACGACTAAAGATCCCACGTGCTGCAACTAAAAGATCCAGCACAATGCAGCTAAGACCCAGCGTGGCCAAATAAGTAACTATTTAAAAACTGGTGCTAAGACCCAGCGTGGCCAAATGAGTAAATATTTAAAAACTGGTGCTGGAGCCAACTTGTGGGAGAGGATGGGGTGTGCTCCCTGGGGTGCCCAGCATGCTGGGTTCCAGGTGTGCGATGCTTAGAGGAGAATGAGTGTGATCTCCAGAGTGAGGACACAGTGGCTGACACCCAGAGGTCTTAGGACCCATAGACACAGCCAGCTGAGGCCACTTTCTGACTGCGGAGGAGGGAGGGGGGCTAGCGACAGTTGGTACCATCCCGTAGTCTGTCACAAAGTCTAAGTCGAAAGAAGCTCCCAGAATACTGCTGTCCCTGGGGTTTTGCTGTGGTGGTTTTAAATTATGTCCTCGAGTTTTGGGGTGTTCCTTTGTTCAGAAGGGAACCCAATCTCCCTCCCCTTGAGTATGGGCCAAGCTTAGTGACTCGCTTCTAATGAATAGAATAAGGTAGAAATGACAGCATGTAACTACTGAAAAGAGGGCCGTCAGAGACATTTCAGACTCTTCCTCACTCTCTCTCGGACTTCCTGCCGTGTGCGAAGCCAGCCGCCATGTTGTGAGGACGCTTAAGCAGCCTGAGGAGAGGTCCGTGTGGGGAGGAGCTGAGGCTCCGCCAACAGCCCTGTGAGTGTGCCATCTTGCAGGCTGATCTTCCAGCCCCAGAACCACCTTCAGAAACCTGCAGCCCTACATGACATCTTGACGATAACCTCACGAGGGACTCCCAAGCCAGAATCGCACAGCTAAGCCATTTCTGAATTTCTGACCCCACCGAAAGAACCTGAGATAATAAATACACGTTATTTTAAGCCACTAGGTTCTGAGGTTGTTTGTTACACAGTGCAAGCTAACTAATATACTTCTTATGGTGGCTCTGGGTGGTGAGTTCATCCATGTCAACTTGTTCTCTTTCATGGACTCAGGGTTCTGGCACAGTTTTCTCTGCTCTAAGATCCCACTGGCACAGACGTCTTAGTTTACTGGATACCCTACTTAAAACGTATGCCAACTCTTTGCTTGATAAAGAGTGAGTTTTGGTTTCTGAGACTGGTGTTGTACCTGAGAAGCAGGTCTCTGACCAAGGCTCTTCTACGGACCTCTGCAGGAGAAGACCCCGGAAGCTGCCTGACATCTGTCCTAACCACCCTGCTGTTGGACTCTCACCCTTGTGTAGGGTTTGGCGGCAAGCTCAACACAGGATACCCCGTGTAGACAGAAGCCATGTCATGGATAATTCCATGGTGGGATTACATGGTTGGTGAGAATGCCGAGGTAGATTGAAGCAGGGGTGGGTTCCAGCACTGCCCTCTCCTGATGTCTTCAAACCATCTCGTGGGAGCTTCACACACGTGCCAGAGACAGGCACACAGGATGCCTTTTTGGTAATGAAGCACTTGCATGCGGCCAGCACCCAAGAGCCCCCTTTCTGACCCCCAAGGGGAAACCACTACCCCGATTCTTGTCTGCTCACAACGCTTCACTCACCTATTTCACTCACCTGTCCACCTGGACGCCAAACTTGCCTCCAAACCCCCAGATGGAGTCAACCTGCAAGCAGTGCTTGGAAAGCTTTGACTGGTGTTCATGGCCGACAGCTGACTGGAACAGGGGCAAAGTGAAGCATCAGACGCCCACCAGCATTGCCACACTGGACCCGCCCCCCCCCCACCCTGAGGCAGCCTGCACTTCTGCTCAGTGTGGGTGATGCAAACAAAATCACTCAACGTGGAAGCCGGCCCAGAGGGAGGTAACTCCAGGGGGCATCGCAACACCAGGCCCCCTAGTCAGGTGTTCCTGAACCCTCTCCACACCAGGCTCCCCAGAAGTCTCCCAAGAACCCCAGCCACAGGAGGCCTTCCGAGGTGCCTGGGCGTGAAGAAACAGGAGGCCAGCCCCCAACCAGAACCACAGAGCCAAGAGCCTGCCAATGACTCCTAAGCCCACTTCCAGGAAGACTGCTGGCAGTGATCACCCTCTTCAGGTGGGACACTGCCAAAGCACATGACCCAGGAATCAGGGCACAAACTGGAACACGGATGGCATGCTTCAGGCACACCATACATTCAGTGTCAACACCTGCCACACATCCAGCCTGCCCAGGTGTGCAGTGGGGCCTGCCACCGCCTCATGACCACCAGTCAGGGAAGCGGGTCTGGTGACTTCCCAAGGCCACATGCTGACCGAGCAGTACACCCCGAGCTTTCCACTGTGTGGTCAGCAAGCCATGGTCATGGCTCACATCCAGTACCGAGGGTCTTTGTAAATAAAGCTTTCTGGAACATACAGATGTTTCTGAACATCTGTTCATTTACAAAAAATCTATGTCTAACTTTGTGTCAAGACACTACAGCTAGTTTAAGAGCCAACCGAGACCCTGTGGTGTCCAGGAAGCTAAAAATATTTATACCCCGAACTCTGAGCGGCCCCGTGCTGCTCTAGTCGCCCAGGCCCGACCTTTAGAGGAAGGCACCAGGCTCTCTCGCCAGAATGGAGAATGGTCACAGACCTCTTTGTGGACACTGAGGACACAGGACAGATGACTGACGCATGACCCAATGCCAGGCGAGGAGGCGGCTCGTCCAAAGCCCAGTTCCTACTCAGGGAGTCACCCCCACCTTGGCTCCCTCCTAAAATAAAGCGAGGGGCCTGCTGGCACACTACCAACTCCTCTCCCACTTGTTTATCTGGAACTTCAGTGGCAGCGTTTAGGGTCCAACCCCCACAGGGTCACCACCACCTCTGACAACTCTGCAGGCAGCTCAGGGCGCATGTTCTTCCACAGCCGGGGAGCAAAGCAGGTTTTACTTTCCAGTCTGGAGCTGTTACTTCCTCTCCCTCCCAGGCTGGATCCAATGCCCACAGCTAACAGCCGATCCAGAGCACAGCGGCCTCCAAAAACCTGTGGCAGAGACCATCCATCTGCAGCTTCAGGGTCACACCCAGAAAACATCAACAAGGGAACATGGAGGCAGCAGCACCCAAAGGATCCCCCAGCATGACTCTTCATCACTAAGAAGTCAGAGAGAACTCTTCCAAAAATGTGGCCAGAGTGAAAGCTTAGCGGTTCTCCCAACTTTCTGATCAAAACAGCTTTCTCCCCCAGATTGGCCTTGGTCCTACGCTGACGAGACTCTATTTCTTATTAGACAGTCAGCACCAGGCAGAGCACTGCAGGAAGCAGGGATGACACTCTGGTCGTGGGGGGCGCCCCTCTCTCAAGCAGGTACTGGCTTGCGAGTGACAAGTCCTGTCATTCTGGGATGAGTCCGATCCGTGCACAAGAGGGACAGGGTGAAATTACAGAGGAACCCGACCCCAGCTGATACCTCAGTACAGAGTAAAGGCAGACATCTCAAGTTACCCAGCCTGGGAAACGCGCACCCACTCCACTGCAGACGCAGCACACCTGCTCCGGTCTACTGTCCTCTCTGCTGGGCGGACACAGCCCCAGCTGACTAAGCCCGAGAGGTCCAATAATAGCCATATGGGAAGCTTAAATAGACCCAGGAAATGAAAAATGTCTCCTTAAAATCAAGATCTATGACCACTGAACAAACTCGGTGTTAGACAACATATGTAAGACACAGTATGGAAAAGAAAAAGACTTCTGAAGTGAAAAATGGGAAGGGAGAATGAGAACGCTAGTATATTGACAGAATTGTCTGGTCAGAATACAAGCAGTCTACAAAACGAAAATAAAATAGAAGGTAATGCACAGTTGGATGACATCATCCACTCAATGGGCATGAGTCTGAGGAAACTCCAAGAGATACTGAAGGACAGAGAAGCCTGGTGTGCTGCAGTACACGGGGTCACAAAGAGTTGCCCACGGCTGAGCGACTGAACAACAGCAACAACAATACATGCTCGTGTCAAGTGAGTAGAAGAGATAATAGCTGTTGTGTGTGTGGTTTTAGTCGATTAGTCGTGAACAACTCTTTGTGACCCCATGGACTGTAGCCCACCAGGCTCCTCTGTCCATGAGATTTCCTAGGCATGAATACTGGAGTGGGTAGCATATACTTGTATGAGTCATACATGTATGTGTATTGTCTATTGGGTAAATGCTTCGAAGTGAAATTGTTGTGTCAGTGGGTTAGAGAATTTTATACCTTTGCTCAGATAATGACAAAGCCCTCAAAATAAAAAGGCTGGATCATTTTAACTCACACTAAGAGTAAACATTCAGAAAACTAAGATCACGGCATCCGGTCCCATCACTTCACGGAAAATAGATGGGGAAACAGTAGAAACAGTGAAAGACTATTTTTTTTGGACTCCAAAATCACTCACAGCCCTGAAAATTAAAAGACGCTTACTCCTTGGAAGGAAAGTTATGACCAAACTAGACAGCATATTAAAAAGCAGAGACATTACTTTGTCAACAAAGGTCCATCTAGTTAAGGCTATGGTTTTTCCAGTAGTCATGTATGGATGTGAGAATTAGACTATAAAGAAAGCTGAGCACAGAAGAATTGATGCTTTTAAACTGTGGTGTTGGAGAAGACTCTTGAGAGTCCCTTGGACTGCAAGGAGGTCCAACCTCCACCTAAAGGAGATCAGTCCTGAGTGTTCATCAGAAGGACTGATGATGAAGCTGAAACTCCATACTTTGGCCACCTGATGTGAAGAACCAACTCATTTGAAAAGACCCTGATGCTGGGAAAGATTGGGGGCAGGAGGAGAAGGGTATGACAGAGGATGAGATGGTTGGATGGCATCACTGACTCAATGGACATGAGTTTGAGTAAACTCTGGGAGTTGGTGATGGACAGAGAAGCCTGGCATGCTGCAGTCCATGGGGTCGCAAAGAGTCCGACACGAGTGAGCAACTGAATTGAACTGAAGAGTAAACAAGTTTCCCTGTTTCCCTACACCCTCGCCACATTGAACTAGTAAAAATGGGGCACCACAGTATTGTGGTTTAATTTCCATTCACATCACAGGAAAGGTTCTTGTGCCTTTTCATGTACAATGTGGGCTTCTCAAGGAGTCTGGATATGAAGAGGGAAGAGCTCGTTGTTTAGTCGCTAATTCATGTCCAACTCTTTGTGACCCCATGGACTGTAGCCCACCAGGTTCCTCTGTCCATGGGATTTCCCAGTCATGAATACTGGAATGGGTTGCCATTTCCTCCTCCAGGGGATCTTCCCGACCCAGGGATCAAACCCAGGTCCCCTGCCCTGCAGGCAGATTCTTTACCGTCTGAGCCACCAGGGAAGCTCAATTCCATCCATAATTCCCCCTTAGTTTGCCTTCAGTGGTGTCGTCCAAACCATGGGAGATATTTGATAGCTTCCACATCTCTCATTCCTTCTTCACCACAGTCCATATGGGATTCACAGCCAGCTTAAGAAGAAATATAAATATTGCACATACAGGGCCAAGAAGTCAGAGGCTGTATCTATAAATCTGTCAAATTAAAGTATAGATCTTGGGTCTAAAAAAAATTAAGTGCTATTGTGTCCACATAACTGGAGGGAGAAGATTAGACTTTCACATAACCTGTCAAAAGCCTGTGGGTCTCCAGTGGAAAACCCCAGGTATTATAAAAAGATTTTTTTTCTATGCTTCTACCACTTCTAAGTTGATCCAAAAAAGCAGATGTGATAGGTATTGTAATTTTTTTCACTGATATACATCCTTGCACAAACAATTATTTTCAACTCATCCCTTTAACCGAAGCAAAAGCTCTTGGGCTTTTCCCTCCTGTGCATCTCCACTCTGCCACAAGGAATTAATATCAGCTGTCTTTTTAAATGGCACCCCACTCCAGTACTCTTGCCTGGAAAATCCCATGGACGGAGGAGCCTGGTAGGCTGCAGTACATGAGGTCGCTAAGAGTCAGACACGACTGAGCAACTTCACTTTCACTTTTCACTTTCATGCATTGGAGAAGGAAATGGCAACCCACTCCAGTATTCTTGCCTAGAGAATCACATGGACGGAGGAGCCTGGTGGGCTGCCATCTATGGGGTTGCACAGAGTCGGACACTACTGAAGCGACTTAGCAGCAGCAGTCTTTTTAAAACGTTGATCGATTTTTCCTTTGTGAACAAGTCTGTTCATATTATTACCTTCCCCAAGAAAGAAATAGACAATTGGTTGCTTTGTACAATACATATGCTTATATTGCCCCTGAAAGAATTTTCCAGTGACTAAACATACTTTTCCATTGCTTTAGAATCTTGACCTGGCTATTGGTTTTCTCACCAGAATAAAAGGGAAGCTAGGAAATAAGTTTTGTATATTGACAAGTCATTCCTACTTATTGTAAGACTGCTCGAAGCTGATCTCGAAGTTTTGGTAAGATATTCCAAGAGTCCAGAAAACTTACCTGCTTTTAAAACTTCTGGGCTTCTCCAATACAGCTCTGCTTGAAATGGCAAACTAAGCTGTGGTCAAACTCCTTTGTTCTGTAAGTCCTCTGAGGGACCAACTGTATATTCATACTTCTTAAAATACCGAGCCACGTTTCTCTGAGGCTTGGCCTCTTCATTTTGCTTAATATTGTTCCTGGGTTTTAGAAGGACAAAGTAATCATCAAAAAAAAAAAAAAATCAAAGGGCTTTTTCAAAGAGTTTATCCAGTAGTGAGACAAAAAGCTTTCCCTGTAAGATTGAGAATAAGACCAGGATGCCCTGTTTTACTACTTCTATTCAATATCTTATTGGCAATTCTATGCACTTTATTTTGGCTATCATTACATCAGCTCCACCTCAGATCATCAGGCATTAGATCCTGGAGGTTGGGGACCCCTGCTCTAGGGGGTGTTCCCTCTGTTGTTGGGGGTGGACTATGTAGGCGGTGTCAGGCCTGGTTGCTAGGGCCTACCTTTGTGGAGGCTGCCAGCTGTTCATTAGTGGTACCTGGTCACAAGGAAGCTGGCTGCAGAGCCCCATGGGACCTGGAGCCAGTGCTGGCTCACTGGTGGGCATGGCCAGGCTCCAGAAAACTCCAGGGCTGTTGCCCACCCACTGGTGGGTGAAGCCAGGTCCTGGGGTTAGTGCCAGATGACTGGCAGGCAGAGCCATGCCCTGGAGTCTGGCTACAGGGCCCAGGTATCCCGAGTTAGGGTTAGATCACTGGTGCAGGGTGGGGGTAGGGGGTAGTTCCTGACACAGTTGGGGATCGAATCCGGCGTGTCCTGAAGCTCGTATTGGCCTGCTAATAGGCAGGGTTGGGGCCCATTTGGTCCTAGGACAGGGTGTCACCTGCTGTGTACAGGTTGCCTCCACAGTCTGCAGGACTGTGGTTTTCTTGCATTCTGCCCCCTGGACAGGGTGAGGCTGTCCAGAGGCTAGTGAACGTTTCCTGGAGGGCAAGGCCCTTACCTGCCCACTGGTGGGGGAAGCTGGGTCTTGGCCCACTGGTGGGCAGTGCCATGTCTAGAGGCATGCCTAGAGGTGGCGGTGGGCTCAGGACGTCTTTACTCAGCTGTCTGATGATGGGTGGGGCTGTTAGTTGTTTGGCTTGAAGCATCCCAGCACTGTGGACAGTGACTGCAATCATGAAATTAAAAGACACTTGCTTTTTGGAAGAAAAGCTGTGACAAACCTAGACAGTGTGTTAAAAAGCAGAGACATTACTTTCCGACAAAGGTCTGTATAGCCAAAGCTATAATTTTTCCAGTAGTCATGAACAGATGTGAGAGTTGAACCAAAAAGAAGGCTGAGAATTGAGGCTTTTGAACTGTGGTGCTGGAGAAGACTCTTGAGAGTCCCTTGGACAGCAAGGAGATCAAACCAGTCAATCCTAAAGGAAATCAACCCTGAATATTCATTGGAAGGACTGATGCTGAAGCTGAAGCTCCAATACTTTGGCCACCCGATGCAAGACCTGACTTTTTGGAAAAGACCCTAATGCTAGGAACGATTGAGTGCAGGAAAAGAAGGGGGCAACAGAGAGTGAAACGGTTGCATGGCATCATTGACTCAGTGGACATGAATTTGAACAAATTCTGGGAGATAGTGAAGGACAGGGAAGCCTGGTATGCTACAGTCCGTTTGCATGCTGCAAAGCGTTAGACACGGCACCCCACTCCAGTACTCTTGCCTGGAAAATCCCATGGACGGAGGAGCCTGGTGTGCTGAAGTCCATGGGGTCACGAAGAGTCGGACACGACTGAGCGACTTCACTTTCACTTTTCACTTTCATGCATTGGAGAAAGAAATGGCAACCCACTCCAGTGTTCTTGCCTGGAGAATCCCAGAGACGGGGGAGCCTGGTGGGCTGCCGTCTATGGGGTCGCACAGAGTCGGACACGACTGAAGTGACTTAGCAGTAGCAGCAAGCGTTAGACATGACTTAGCAACTGAACAACAATAACAACATCCCAGCAGTGGTGCCTACAGGCTGTTGGGTGGGGCTGACCAACCTCACCCAACTCATTAGCTACTGGGGCTAATGAGCTAGTGGGAAGATCCCACCATAGTGCCTATGAGCACCCGTGTCCACCAATAGAAGCAGCTTCCAAGTATGGCTGTTACTGTTCAGTCGCTAAGTTCTGTCCAACTCTTCGTGACCCTGTAGACTAGCCTGCCAGGCTCCTCAGTCAATCCCCTTTATGGATCACAGTCTTGTCATGGCAAAGGGGCTTGCTTAATTCAGTGAAGCTATGAGCTATGCTATGCCGTGCCACCCAAGATGGGTGGGTCATGGTGAAGAGTTCTGACAAAACATGGTTCACTGGAAAAGGAAGTGGCAACCCACTCCAGTATTCTTGCCATGAGAATCCCATGGACAGTGTAAAAAGTATAGCTGTTACCAGTGTCTATACCCACAGCCTGAGCCGCACCCACCCACTGCCTCTCTGGGACACTCTTTAAGACCAGCAGGCAGCTCTAACCCAGCTTCCCATCAAGTGACCACTTTTGCCCTAGGTCCCAGTGCATGTGTGTGCTCTTTAAGACTGAAGTCTCTGTTTCCTCCAGTCCTGTGGGACACGCAGAATTAGGACCCTGCTTGCCTTCAAAGCCTAAGGCTCTGGGGGTTCATCTTGCTGATGCAGGATCCCTGGGCTGGAGAGCCCAACTGGGGCTCAGAACTCTCCTGTGGAAAAACCCTGCAATATAATTCCCTACTTTGTGGGTTGTCCAACCAGGAGTATGGTACTTGATGATACTGTGAGTCTGCCCACTCCAACCATCTCAGTGTGGTTCCTGCTTTATGTCTTTAGTTGTAGAAGATCTATGCTGGTAGGTTCCTGTCTTTTTTATCAGTGCTTGCTCTGCAAATAGTTGTAATTTGGGCTGCCCGTGAGAGGACCCAAGCTCAGGGTCTTTCTGCTCTTCCATCTTGCCCCATCTGTATTGTGATCTTGTTTTCAGAATAAAGACATGCAAGGGGGCCCCTCCTGGTGTCTCCTCCCCTTCTCTGCCTCCTCCTCCGTTTACCTTTCCCAGTTCTTAGTGGGAGGTTTCCTTGCTTGAGTACTCTTAGTGTGGAAGATGCACTGCAGCACCCTCAGTCCAGGGAGGGCACATCACTTCCTCTTACTTTAAAAAATACTTTGTAAGCACTTCAGCCCTCCTTCCACCACACCTATCTCTACAGTATTCCAGTCATGGCAGGGTGATGTTATGAAACTACTACTCCTCAGTTTATCTTTTCCATCTCAAAACTTCGTGTGCCCAAGACTGGCATGGCTGGACCCAAACTAAAATTGGCCGAGTATTTAGGGACCCTCAGGGTATGGTGCCCCAGTGGAGTTTGGTAGGGGTCCTACCTCAGTGGCCTTGGTGCAATAGCCCTTTGCTCTTCCCTTTCAGAGGTCCTGCCCTACTGCCCCTCTGTTCCCCGGAAGTCACGTGTTTCTTGCTTTTGCTGTTCCTTTTGTGGAGGGCACTCTGCCTTCATCTTCAGAGGAAGATAGAAATGAACTCTTGTCAATCAAGTGTCAGGTCACTTATCCCTTTCTCGGAGGACGTCCTTAGTGCCCACCTAAAGTATTAGCCTTGTCAGTGTTCATCATGTTTATTTAAGGTAAGCTTGAGGAGAGCCTGAAGTTGCCTTGTTTTATATCCAGTCCAAAGAGCCCCTGACCCACGACAGGCACTCAATTGTTTCACTAGTGGTTGTTTATCTTTTCACTCTTCTCTCCGTTGGAAGTTCTCACCTTAGAAGAGTTTGTTGGAAATATCAAACAGTACAAGAAAGGCCATTAGGTACAAAATACTCATGTGTTTATGAATCCATGACCAAATTAAATATGCAATTTTATATAAAAAGAGGCATGTGTGTGTTTTTCTCCCCCATCCTCCCGTTCTCCTCTAGAGTTCTGAGTGACGTGGGTGCAGGAGTGTGTGTTCTTGCTGTGTGACCCACTCCTTCCTTCTCGCTTTTATGCCTCAGGCTCAAGCTTGCCCTGTGTGAATGTGTCTCCTGCTCTGACTCAAGATTTCTGGGCACCAGGTTCCTGGGGGACTGGAATTCAGCCCCTCCTCCATCCCTCTCCTCCCTGCCCTTCCCCTGACTGGGCTGGCCCAGGTCCCCCACAGCCTCCCCAGCTGGTATCTCTGAGTCCCACCTGGGCTTGCTGGGCTCCTGGAGGTATGGACTGGTTCTGACGGAGCTATTGGAAGGGGTGCCGAGACCCTGCCTGCTGGGATCCTGCTGTGGCCTCTCACTTGTGAGCCTCCTGCCACTCCTGAGCCGCCTTCCCTTTCTGTCCCTGCTGGCCTTTCTGCATCCTCATCTTTGGGCCAGACGCCTCAGGCCTGTAAGCTCATGGAGACCTAATTCCCCTGCTGTTGGACTTCAGGTCCTGGCTCTCCCACCCCCCTAGAGTTCTTGGGAGGCCCCCATGGCCCCTCCTACACCCTTCCCAGAGTGAAGGGGCTGGTGCAGAGCAGCACACCCCACCTAGGAGGTTCCCCTTCTGTCCCCTTCACCTCAGCCTCACCCTGAGCTCAGCAGAAGTGAGCTGACCAGCCAGTAGAGGGCAGCACATGTCTGGTTTCCAAGCCTGCCACCTGGAGGACTTGGAGGGGAGGCAGCCATGGCCTTGAAGTCTAGGGCTCTCGGACACCAAGGGTCATAGCCATTGAAGACGCACTTGACCTGCCACCTCCTGCTCCTTCTCTTGACAAGGCCTTGACCTCAAATCTCTAGGTCTTGGCACCAAAAAATTGATGCAGAGGTTCCATTTTTTGGGGTGGGGGGGCGGGCGGTTGCTCTATGCCAGATAATTGGAGGTAGAGCCCCCCACACCGGGCCCTGGGACCAAAACCCAGTTCCTCTCCTTAAAGCATCTTTCTTAGATGAGATGAGTCCTGAGTGCTGAGGACAGGAGCTCAGTCTCTCTGGCTCCACCTTCATCAGAGGGACCCTGTGTTCTGAATCTAACAAGGGTGTGTGGAGTGAGATACAAATCAGAATCAGAAAAGGGGGAGAGGGTCAGTTGTGGCCCAGCTTTCCCCCATGGGCTGCAAGATACTGTCTTAATCCTCCACCATCCTCCAGTCTCCTCCCTCCTCTTCTCTAGACTGACCTTGGTTTTGCTCCTGTTCAGTTCCCCCATTCTTCCCTGTTATCACCAACCAGCACTGAGTAAGGTCACGTACTTCATTACGATCCTTCTTTACAAAGACTCCTATTCTCCATGTCAGTGCCCTTTCCCCTGACCTTTGACTCCTACCGCATCCCACCCCTTCAACACGGTCATATCCTATGGAGTTACCTGCTGAAGTTGACAACAGATTGATTCTCATGATGGGTCCAACATCATGGTGATTCCCGAGCCCACCCTCCCCGCCCCTGCAATCTCATCCCCAGCATGCTGAAGGCATGCACCATGCCCTCCAGAGTCAGTCAGTGGGGCCAGGACATCCTCGGTCACAGCTGGTTACACTGCTTTCCTGAAAAGCATCGGAGTCAATTTTACCACCTCGACCATTGCCTCATCCACATGGGGTCCCCTGCTTGGCTTTATAAGAATGAGAGCCATCCAGGGTCTTTTTCTGCTTTTCTTCTTTTGAGGGGACAGAGGCCACAATGCTTTTGTCGGTGGTGATTTTGTTCATTGTCTGCGTATTTTTGCAAAATTTACCCTCTCCCCATTAGAAGCTGTGCTGGCCAGCAGCGGGGGGGAGGAGCCCAAAGGAGCACGGGATTGCTGTACTCAGGTCCCATCACCCTCTACTTTCTCTCCCCCTGTTCCAGTGTTTCCTTTTGTTTCCATCTCCAAACCTGAGCGGTAAAGGATGGGGGGGAAAGAGAAGTTTCTCATTGCACCAAGAAGCACTGCTTCCAGGGCTGAAGCTCTGAAAAACCTCTGCCACCTTCTCAGGCCTGGTTGCCCACACCCCGGAAGCAATGCTGGCAGAGGGCAAGCCTTCTACTTGCGGCTTCTGGCAGCTGCACCACAGAGGTGAAAGCCTGGAGTTGGGCTCTGAAGGCTTAAGTTCTACCCTGACTTTTCCAGTGAGGATTTGAGTAGGCTCCACGTGGAAAGGCCCACAAAGCCACTATAACCCTTCAGTTCCATAAATGGAGACGTGGGGCCAACAGAGGTAGGACCCTGCCTGCCCACTGCTGCTCCCTGGGAGGGGGCTGCCTGTGCAGACCAGGACACACAGCTTCCCAGCAGGAGAGTTTCCCCTTTGATGCTAGGGTTCTCCGACCCACAGACAAGATGCCACAGTCCTCAGCTCTCTCCCCGATGCCCGCCTCCAAGAGTTGTCTCCCAGCCAGCCATGGAATCAGGACCTCTGCACAGGGCCACTGCTCTGGTCCACGAGGCCAGGCTCCCTCCTCTCTGTGCTGAGCTATGTTGGCTGGTGAGAGCAGCTCCACCCAAAGGGTCCTGGTTATGCGAGTCCTCTGTCCCTGGGAGGTGGAGGGGGCGATACGGAGGAGCAGAGGGGCAAAGACAAGTGGGGACAACAGCAGCAGGGTCAGAAGAGGGTGGCAGCATCTCAGACCACAGCCGAGGAGGAGGATGGGGACGCCGAGGAGGCGGCCGAAGAGGACGCCGAGGACGGACTATTCCAGAACAACCAGCGCCGCTTGGGCTGCTGCTTCAGGTGCAGATAGTCCTCCTTCTCGCGCTCCTTCCGGGCCCGCTGGTAGTGGTCTTCCTCCTTCAGGTACCAGACGGGTGGCCACCGGTGTTTCTCGAGATACTGCTGGTTTTCTGGGGCAGAACGGCAGTAGGGCTGGGTGAGGAAGACGCAGGAGGAGGGGCAGAGGGACTCCCACCCCTGCCCCGCTGCCATGGAACATGCCTCTGGTCCTCCTAGGCCCACATGCCAACCCCTGGGGACCAGAAGTGGAAGCCCTGCCTTCACTGAGCCCCCAAAGAGAGTCAGCTGCCCAGGGAGTGGAGCCGACGGTCCACGCTGGGGAAAGGCATTTCCACTTGCGTCTTTCTTCAAAGGCAGAGGGAAGATCCTATCAAGGCTTGGAGAATAAAGCAGGCTGCGACAAGGGATGAGGGAGAAATGGTGAGAAGAGCTGTGGTCAAGAAGATGCTCGGCCTGGCTGGCTGACAGCAGGTGCAGCTGGCAGAGCTGAGGTTCTGAGACGGGAGGTGCGGGGGGTTGGGGTATGCAGGAGCTCAGATGGGAGGGAAGGCTAGGCTGAGGGGTTTGGACTTCTTCTAGAAGGTGTGGGGGCTCCACGGCAGTTTGGGACCAGGGAAGTGAGGCAGTTGGAGCTGCGCTTTAGAAAGAAAATGCTAGAAGGGTGACGAGGAGAGAGCAGGAGTGGGAGAACTGGTAGAGTACTAGGGAGGAGGGTCACAGCAAAGCAGACTGTGCCCAGTGAAGACCAACTGGGGGAGGCCAGCCACACCTCTCCCTGCATCCCATGAATCCTGGACCCCTGGATTCCTGTCAGGCCCCAGGACCTGAGACATCAATTAAGCAGAGACCAAGCTGCAGGGATCCCAGAGGATGCCCAGATCTGTGTTGTCCAAGCTGTGACTTGTGCCCATTCCTAGGTTATGAAATTAATGTCATGAGTCGTGAACAGTATTAAAAACAACTGATAAAATTTTCAATATGTGTACTAGGTCACAAGATAAAACGTAATTCTTGATAGGCTAGAGGGGTGGGATATGGGGATGGGAGGGAGGCTCAAGAGGCAGGGGATATATGTATAATCATGGCTGATTTGCATTGTTGTTTGGCAGAAACCAACCAACATTGTAAAAATTAACAAACAAAAATGTATTTCTTATTGTGGAGTTTGGTCCACAAACATCTAAAAAACACCACCTCTAGTCTGACTGTACCTGTGAAAAGCAGAAGCTCAGAGAGGCAGAGTGAATTGCCCAAGGTCTCTGGTGGGCCAGGGCAGGGGGGCCGCCCTCCACACCAGCGCTTTTTCCAGGACCCCCTCCGCTGGGCTGGGTGCATGTTTGCAGGCTACTCCCCACCCACAGGGGTCTTTGGCAGCCTCTGGGCGCCCTGGGGTCAGGTCAGAGGCTTGGACCCAAGGAGAGGGAGGTGACAAATGCCGCTGGGGATGCTCACCTGGGGACATGGCCTTCATTTCTCGGGGGAACTTGCGACACACATTGTTGTAGTTGGTGCAGATGTGGTGAAGACACCAGTCAGCCAACTGGTACGCACAGTGGAACTGGGAACAGACAGGAGCATGTCTGTGCTGGGACCCCTGGGCCAAGGTCTGCACACAGATGTCTACTTTTGCCTTCAGAGCCAGAGCTTTGGCGCAGGTGGGCAAAGGCCCTGAGTCACAAAGAACCCACCTCGAGTGGCAAGGCCACACAAAACCATGACGGAATGACATGGGTTTGCTCCTTGGCCCCATCACCACCACCTCACCCGTGACCTGCCCCCAGCAGCCCCAGAAACCCACAGTCCTATGAGGTGGCCTCCTACTGGGTCTGCCCTCCTCAGATCTGACCCCTCGTCCTCCATGCTGCACCAGAGCAGCCTGCACTAAGGTGCTGACAACCGGGCTTAGAGAGCTGACCTCCCAGGCATATCTGCCATGTTTTAACTTCATAAACTAATCTTTAGAATGTTTGACACCCTGAGGGCTCGTAGGGGAGATTTTGCTTGCCTGTTCTGGGTGGCTCAGACAGTAAAGAATCTGCCCGCAATGCAGGACACCTGGGTTCAGTCCCTGGGTCAGCAGGATCCCCTTGAGGAGGAAATGGCAACCCACTTCAGTATTCTTGCCTGGAGAATCCCAGAGACAGAGGAGCCTGGCAGGCTAAAGTGCACGGGGTCACAGAGAGCCAGACATGACTGAGCAACTAACACTGTCACTTGGGAAAATGGAGGAGGAAGTTCATCTTAGATGGAGAGTCCCCAGTGTGCCTTAAATGACCCCAGCCAGCAGCAACCACGTCTATACAGGGCTCTGGTTTCCCTCCCCGGCCCAACGGTTGCCTGAAGTCTCTGTCCCTTCCTGCCACAGCCAGCCTCTTCTCTTGGCATGTTGGGGTGAATCCTCTGGCCTGCAGGATAAGATGGGTCTGCCCACTGGGGGAACCAAGTCTGTCAATGGGTTTCCTTCCTACCCACCACCTCCCAAACCCTCCCCATTTGCTGCCAACAGGCAGAGCCCAGAGCTGAGAATGTTGCAGAGATTCCTTCCCTGTCATCCTACCTGAGCCAGTTCCAGGAATACAAGGACGTCCCCGTCAATGTCCAGCATCATTTGAGTTGCTTCCATCAGCCCAGTCACTATGTACTGCTCTGTGACACACACACAGCCAGGAACGGGCTGAAGAACCACAGGAGTAGACAGGCACTTGTTTATCCCCTCCCCGACCCCAGCAGGGGCCCACAGCAGGGCAAAGGGAGGTCCGGGGCAAGTCCCAACAGGCCAGGAAAGGCCACAGAAGATTTAAGTCGGCTCCTACCAGTGAGGAAACCAGGATTGGAGCAAGACTTTACCACTGGAGATGAGGTGGGAAGTGAAGGCGGAGACTAGAGTAACCTGTGAAGTTTTTTAAGCTACATATGCTGCAGCAAGGAGTTATACAGGTGGGGTGAAAGTCCCCACCCCTGAGAATCAGCCATTGATACTGATGGGAGAGGGTATTAAATCTCAAATTTGCTGAGAACTATAGATTAGAACTAAGGATTAAATCAAGTTGTTCATTTTAATTTAAATTTTGTAACAAATTGTGTACTAACCTTGCATTTCATGTTAAGACCTTTCTAGGGAAGAAGTAAACACTTTGAGTTCTGAATTTTAACTGTATCAGTATAAACTGATAAAGTATTTTATTTTAAAAGTAATATGTCTCAGCTGAGTCCATGGAAAAAGACCTAGAAACAACAGCCATCCCAATAGCAAAAGCATTGCTAATGCAAATATTGTAGCCTTGAAATCCCATTTCTAACTACAGGAAGCCAAGACTTCTTAGAGGTATGGCTGATTCCAGGTTTGGGGCAGGAAATGTACACGATGAGCCTGGCACATCTTGTCATTCCAGAGCATCGAAAGCTCCTCTAGAGACTCTGCAGCCAACTTGAGGAGACTTCTACAGGTTAAAGGAACAGCAGAGTATCTGAGTTTCCATAAAGCTAATTGCAATTATTTAAAACCGATAGCTGGAATCAAGATTGCCGGGAGAAACATCAATAATCTCAGATATGCAGAGGGCACCACCCTTAAGGCAGAAAGCAAAGAAGATCTAAAGAACCTCTTGATGAAAGTGAAAGAGGAGAGTGAAAAAGTTGGCTTAAAACTCAACATTCAGAAAACTAAGATCATGGCATCCGGTCCCATCACTTCACGGAAATAGATGGGGAAACAATGGAAATACTGAGAGGCTTTATTTTGGGGGGCTCCAAAATCACTGCAGATGGTGACTGATGCTGTGAAATTAAAAGATGCTTGCTCCTTGAAAGAAAAGCTATGACCAACCTAGACAGCATATTAAAAAGCAGAGACATTATTTTACCAACAAAGGTCCATCTAGTCAAAGCTATGGTTTTTCCAGTAGTCATGTATGGATGTGAGAGTTGGACTATAAAGAAGGCTCAGTGATAAAGAATTGATGTTTTTGATCTGTGGTGTTGGAGAAGACTCTTGAGAGTCCCTTGGACTGCAAGGAGATCCAACCAGTCAATCTTAAAGGAAATAAGTCCTGAATATTCATTGGAAGGACGGATGCTGAACCTGAGACTCCAATACTTTGGCTGCTTGATGTGAAGAACCAACTCATTTGAAAAGACCCTGATGCTGGGAAAGATTGAAGGCAGAAGGAGAAGGGGATGACAGAGGACGAGATGGGTGGATGGCATCACTGACGTGATGGACATGAGTTTGAGTAGGCTTCAGAAGTTGGTGATGGACAGGGATGCCTGGCATGCTGCAGTCCATGGGGTCGCAAGGAGTCAAACACGACTGAGCAACTGACCTGAACTAAAAAACAATAGAATATGTTCAAGTCCAAAAATTCATAATCACATGTAATATTAATAACAAAAAATCAACTGGTCACTCTCAAAGGATGATAGCAAACAAATGTGTGTCTTGAAAACTGGTAAACAGGGACTTCCCTGATGGTCCAGTGGCCAAAACTCTACACTTCCAATGCAGGGGACCAGGTTCAACCCCTGGTAAGGGAGCTAGATCCCACATGCCGCAACTAAAGATCCTTCATGCCACCACTAAGACTCCACTGCAGCCAAATAAGTACATAAATATAAGAGAAAAGAAAAACAACTGGTAAATTAAAATACCACAGGAAGGCGCCAAGATGGCGGAGGAGTAGGACGGGGAAAACACTTTCTCCCCCACAAATTCATCAAAAGAGCATTTAAACGTCGAGTAAATTCCACAAAACAACTTCTGAATGCCGGCAGAGGACATCAGGCACCCAGAAAAGCAACCCAACTCCTCGAAAGGAGGTAGGAAAAAATATTAAAGACAATAAAAGAGACAAAAGAGGGAGGGACGGAGTTCCGTCCAGGGAAGGGAGTTTTAAAAAGAGAGAGGTTTCCAAACACCAGGAAACCTTCTCACTGCCGAATCCGTGCTGAGCTTTGGAAGCACAGAGGACAACATAACAGGGAGAAAAAATAAATAAACAATTAAAACTCACAGATTGCGAGCCCTACGGTAACTCCTCCAGCGGAGAAGCAGCGCAGACGCCTGCATCCGCCATTAGCAAGCGGGGGCTGGGCAGGGAGGCACGGCGCGGGCTGCATTACTGAGAGTAAGAATCTGGCCTGAATACCCTGAGCACTATCTGAGCGAAATAATTTGGGCTAGCAAACCAGACTGTGGGATATCTACCATGCGAAAAGCCAGCCCTAACCTAAGACACCGCCAGCCTGTGCACGGAACAAAGGACTAAACAGAGGTAGCCGGCTGCAAACCTTCCCCCTCCGGTGACAGGCAGCCAGAGCCGGAAGGGGGCAATCGCAGCCCCAGAGAGACATTATCTATAAAACTGGCTTCTTTGCTAACTAAAACTTATTGGGGGTCTGGACGGTCAACATCTGCCTGAGAAGGTGCGCCGGTTTTACACCCAGATAACCAAGTGGCGGGGAGGCGGTAAGTCGCAGCATTGGCGTTTGCCAAACACCTCATCACCTGAGCTGCTCGGACCTGGGAAGAGCACAAAACGCAGCCCCAACTGAGTCTGCGCCTCTGAGGACTACCTGAGTGCCTGAACCTGAGCGGCTTGGACCTGGGAGGTGCATGCAACCCAGGCCCAGCCTCAGATTGTTCCCGGCGGAACAACCTAGAGCCTGAGCAGTGTGGGCAGGGAGGCTATACGCGCCGTGAGCGGGGGCAGACCCAGTGTGGCTGAGGCACTGCGAGCGCACGCCAGTGTCATTTGTTTGCAGCATCCCTCCCTCCCTCCCCATAGCGCGACTGAACAAAGAGAAGAAATACAGCTCCACCCACCAGAACACCGACACAAGCTTCCCTAACCAGGAAACCTTGACAAGCCACCTCTACATACCCACACACAGCGAGGAAACGCCACAATAAAGAGAACTCCACAAACTGCCAGAATACACAAAGGACTCCCAAACTCAGCAATTTAAACAAGATGAAGAGACAGAGGAATACCCAGCAGATAAAGGAACAGGATAAATGCCCACCAAACCAAACAAAAGAGGAAGAGATAGGGAATCTACCTGATAAAGAATTCCAAATAATGATAGTGAAATTGATCCAAAATCTTGAAATTAAAATGGAATCACAGATAAATAGCCTGGAGACAAGGATTGAGAAGATGCAAGAAAGGTTTAACAAGGACCTAGAAGAAATAAAAAAGAGTCAATATATAATGAATAATGCAATAAATGAAATTAAAAACACTCTGGAGGCAACAAATAGTAGAATAACAGAGGCAGAAGATAGGATTAGTGAATTAGAAGATAGAATGGTAGAAATAAATGAATCAGAGAGGATAAAAGAAAAATGAATTAAAAGAAATGAGGACAATCTCAGAGACCTCCAGGACAATATTAAACGCTACAACATTCGAATCATAGGGGTTCCAGAAGAAGAAGACAAAAAGAAAGACCATGAGAAAATACTTGAGGAGATAATAGTTGAAAACTTCCCTAAAATGGGGAAGGAAATAATCACCCAAGTCCAAGAAACCCAGAGAGTCCCAAACAGGATAAACCCAAGGAGAAACACCCCAAGACACATATTAATCAAATTAACAAAGATCAAACACAAAGAACAAATATTAAAAGCAGCAAGGGAAAAACAACAAATAACACACAAGGGAATTCCCATAAGGATAACAGCTGATCTTTCAATAGAAACTCTTCAAGCCAGGAGGGAATGGCAAGACATACTTAAAATGATGAAAGAAAATAACCTACAGCCCAGATTATTGTACCCAGCAAGGATCTCATTCAAGCATGAAGGAGAAATCAAAAGTTTTTCAGACAAGCAAAAGCTGAGAGAATTCTGCACCACCAAACCAGCTCTCCAACAAATACTAAAGGATATTCTCTAGACAGGAAACACAAAAATGGTGTATAAACTCAAACCCAAAACAATAAAGTAAATGGCAACGGGATCATACTTATTAGTAATTACCTTAAACGTAAATGGTTGAATGCCCCAACCAAAAGACAAAGACTGGCTGAATGGATACAAAAACAAGACCCCTACATATGTTGTCTACAAGAGACCCACCTCAAAACAGGGGACACATACAGACTGAAAGTGAAGGGCTGGAAAAAGATTTTCCATGCAAATTGGGACCATAAGAAAGCAGGAGTCACAATACTCGTATCAGATAAATTAGACTTTAAAACAAAGGCTGTGAAAAGAGACAAAGAAGGTCACTACATAATGATCAAAGGATCAATCCAAGAAGAAGATGTAACAATTATATAATATATATCCACCCAACATGGGAGCACCGCAGTATGTAAGACAAATTCTAACAAGTATGAAAGGAGAAATTAACAATAACACAATAATAGTGGGAGACTTTAATACCCCACTCACACTTATGGATAGATCAACTAAACAGAAAATTAACAAAGAAAAAAAAAACAAAACATGTATCTATAAAGTTCACTAAAGCAAAGCACAGTAAAATGAGGTATGGCAATAAAAGGCGTTAAATTTCTCAAATAAAATAAATAAATAAATAAATAAAGTGCTGAAAAATTAAAAAAAAGAAAAAGGAACAGAAGAAATAACATAAGCAATAAACTGTCTCGAGCAAACAGAAAGCATCTGTAAAAATTGCTAGACTGGATGGTGTCGACAGTACAAACTATTTTTTTTTTCCATCTCATGTCTTTTTCCCCTCAGTCTTCTGATCATTTCTGTTTTTCTTTATCCTGGCCTGACATTACCATCATTATAATGTCTTCAAAAGTTCAGAATGGTGTTGAAGTGGGCATTCCAGGAAAAGATAGGTAGGATCTAGCTACTATACTGTTTTAAAGCTACTGCTATTTCACCATAACCCAAAATACCCAGATTTGGAAAGAGTTAACTTTTCATCATTATTTTAAGATTGATATTGCCAACACAACAACTGAAATAAAGGCATAAATTTTCAAAAAAAATAAAATAAAATAAAATAAAATTAAGCCTAAAAATAATTATTGGAGTAGGAAGATTGGGGATTGTGGTTGTAATACTATTTGAGTTCTATAATATTTCTTTAGCAACGTTTAAGGAAAACATGTGAAATAAAATTTTTTCTGATGCGTAAAAAAATAAAAAAAATAAAAAAAATAAATAAATAAAACTCTTGTGTCAGGTCTGGAAATCAGATATTTCTCCAGAGCTCTGTTTTCTCTTACTAGGAAATAATAGTAAAGACCACAATTTCTGTAACAATAGTACCTTTAGTGATACTTGGTCAAGCTCTCTAGACATTTTAAAAGAGAGAGTTAGGAAATAGTATCATGGTATCATAAATTCATACTATTACTATCAATTAAAATTCAAGACCACTGGATTTTACTTAGCTACATCAATGTGAGTTATGTATCCCCTTTCTTCCATATTGAAATATAGCTTCTCAATAGCAATATAACTGAGCCTTTATAAAAACAAACTTGAAACAGATTCAAAATAACAATATCGATACCATTTACAATGTGACAACTAAAAAGATTATTTATGTATTAATCAATTTAATGATTCTTTGTGTTTTAAAAAATAAATAAATAAATAAAATAAAATACCACATATTCACCCGCCTTTCCTACATGAACTATCTACTGGGAAAACAAACCATAGGTGAGGGAAAGTTTCCCTCCTTTTGAAAGTATTCCAACAGATTAAAAAAAAAAAAAAAAAGACCAAACTGGATATTACCATTTCACAACACTTAATAAATGAATGGATCCAGGCAATAAAACTCAAAGGCTGCTAACACCACAAAAAGTGAGAAAAGCAGATGATCTATGCTTCTTGATGAAAAGCAGAAACAACCTACAAAATGTAGTCTCACCAAAAGAAGACTGGATCTAATCTAGCCTCTAGACCTGAAGGCCAGTTGATAGGAAGGAAACATGGTGGATACAGAAAGGCAATCAGTAAAAAAATCTAGGTTCCCTGGATCAGAGGGTTTTTCCAACATATCCCAAGGGAAAGTTCTGTTTTTGTTTTTCACAGACAAGGTACTTACAGATTAAAAAAACCTTAAAAGATATATAAAAAATAAAATCATGCTATAGTGTTTCAGGATGTACACTGGGATGATATAACTATGAAGAAGAGTAAGGAAGAGCAATCATAAAATCTTAGAGCAATAGGCAGAACGGTTACTTCGGGGTGGGGAGGGCCTATGGTGAGAGGGACAGACTGGGGGCTCTGGTGTGGCGAGCAAAGGCCACTTGGTTTGTAATAATTTATCAAGATGAACACATATTTCATGTTTTTGTGCAATATTTAACATTTTAAAAATTAAGCTTAAATTAATAACTTCATAGTAAGCTTATATCACAAAACATGTCACTTATTATACAACACTTGGCATTTTCCACTGTTCCTTGGCAAGGTACATAGAAACATATTTTTTAAATGTGTTTTTTAGCGATTATGAAGCATTTCCCAGGAAAGGCCATTCAAGGTTATTTTCTATAAGCCTTTCCATGCAGCAGTGAGAGGTAACATTTTTAATGGCTACCTTGCAAAATCCATCCACTTTGTATGCTTAACCAGTGTGCCTGTTTGACTTGTTTCTGATTGCTTGCTATGATGAAACAAAGTTAAAGAAACACCTGAATACATTTTTTTTTCATTTGGGCCATTTCTTTGTAGCAAGTCTTTAAAAAGTTATTTAGTCTAAGAGTTTGGACTGTTTTCTGTGTTCTGGGAACGCTGCACCACTTTTTCAAATTGTTACAGCTGTGATCTTATTTATTTTTTATTTATTTATTGGTCACACCACTCAGCATGCAGGATCTTAGTTCCCTGACCAGGGTTCGAACAGGTACCCCCTGCAGTGGAAGTGCAGACTTAACCATCAGACCACCAGGGAATTCTGCAGTTGAAATCTTTAGAAGCCTCTTACTCCCTGCCCTAAAGCCCTCAGTGTCCCCTGGCCTGCCTCTGCAGGCTCAGCTCTTAATATTTGATTCTGGTCAATCATTTCCACCTCTTCCAGGGACCAAGCACCACCTTTCAACTCATTTCTCATCATAGGATTGCTGCTTCCCTCATAGCCAAGTCCCAATCTTGATCATCTGCCGAGGGCCACAGCAGCTCTAACACCAGGTCCTTCCCTGAACCTCAGCTCAGTATCTGAGGCTTTGCTCTCTGCCGCCGACCCACCCAAGGACATTAACCTGGACATCAATGCCAGTACAGGTACCAACACCAACATCAATGGAACGCACATGCTGACTCCAGCTCAGGAGCGCCACCTGTCGTCAGGCACCACGGGCTCCAAAGGACTTCTCATCTGCACTGCACCATCTCTCCTCCTGCCCTGGCACCCCAAGCGCTGCTCCTTGGTCTCCCTCCTGCCCCAGTCCCTGCTCCACCCAAGCCTCTGGGGTTGGTCCATCCTGAAACCTGAGCTCTAGCTCGCAGGATCTTCCAGGAATCAAAGAATTAGGAGTGACCAACAATTAGGTCAATGTTTACTGTGTTTCTAGAAGAAGAAAGAGAAAGGGAAGGTGGAAGAGAAGAAGGAAATGAGAAAGGGGAAGAAAAACGAAAGGAAGAAGGAGGAGATGCAAGGGTAGGAAAGAGGAACGGTGTTCTGTTCTTTTTGACTTCTTTTTTTTTTTTTTTCCAAGCCCCACGCACACACCAACCCACCCACCCTCTCCTCCTCCTCTTTTTGACTTCTTAAGCTTGCCTAAGTGTGGCCAAGCTGAGAACCTCGAGCCCTGGCATCTACTGGTGCCCACTTGCTGCACAGCAATAACCTCTAGAGAGACCTATAAGGTGACCCCACCAAGCATCCCTCTCACACATTTCCTTACATCCACGTCCTCACCACAACCCCAATATGCACCGACGTATCTCACGCTATGTAAACGTATCCCCTTGGTGCTGGCGGCCTGTCCCCTAGGAGGAGACAGGTGAGAGAAGAAATCACGACTCCCAGGGGGTCCCCTGACTCCTCCTCCTCCCTGGAGGCCCCTCCCCTGGGCTTAGCTACCTGTGAGGGCAACCAAGTGTGGCAGGCAGAGGCGGTTGGCCAGGATGATGAGTTTCATGTCATCCAGGTCAGGGCTGGAGGTGAACATGCCAGTGTACAGGTACTCCAGCACGGCCCTCATGCAGCTCTTGCTTGTGAAAGGAAATACCACCTGCGGGTGGGAAGGAATGGAGCAGGCTGCAGCAAGGTCCAGCTTTAGGGAAAGAGCAGCAGTTCAGAAGAACTCAGAAGGCTCTGGCCTGGACAGTTGGTCTCCCATAGACAGGCCACCACCCCTCTGAGTTCCCTGGACCTGCTCAGAATCCCTCCTTCCCCAAAGGCTAATCTCCCACACCAACAGCCTGCAATGAACCCATCTGCTGAGCACCTGTGAGCAGGGCTCCAACAGCTTTTAAAAGGACCTGGACTCGCGTTAGCATCTTTCTGGTTTGGAGGAAGCATGAAGGAGTCCTTCTGGTCACCTGCACCTGGCCCCACTCTATCCTTCGGGGAGCAGTGCAAGTGGGATGTGGATGAACGGAGCGAACACCAGCTGGTCTCTCTGGGCTGCTCAAAGCTACAGCTCTGGGCCTCTGGGATCTCTCCAGAGTGGGACCAACACAAAAACTGCTTTCTCATCAGCCGCCAGCCTCTCCAGGCTGCACTGGGAATTGGCTGGAACTTTACAGCTGCTTCTGTGACTCTGGAGAGTTCCCATCTCACACGTTGCACATCTCAACCCACTCATGCTTCAGGGAGCAGAGACAACTCAAATCTCGAACTCTCTGCTTCACTTCCCAGAAGGACTCCCTTTCCAGTGTGTGCTAAGTCGCTTAAGTCATGTCCGACTCTGTGTGACCCTATGGACTGTAGCCCGCCAGGCTCCTCTGTCCTTGGGATTCTCCAGGTAAGAATACTGGAAAGGGGTGCCCTTCCCTCCTCCAAAGGATCTTCCTGACTCAGAAACCTTAGGAAATGCCTTCTCTGGGTTATAGGATGCTATGCTCTAACATTCTTTGTTCAGCTTTTCAGTGCTTGCTGAGCACTGACTAAGGGACCAGAGCTGAGAAGGGTACTCAGCAGAAATAAAAGACCTCATCCGCATACTCAAGGGAAACCTCAGATCAGCTGGAGACACTTGGTGTGGACCCTTGGAACTTTAAGTAGATTCACAAAGGAGGACACTGTTAACTCCAAGGCTGAGGGATGGACAGTCAGTGTCACAGTTCAGAGAAGGGTAGAAAGGAGGTCAGACTTGAACCCCAGTCTTGATTTGGCTAGAACTCCCACTGACTCCTGATGTTTCCTCTAACTAATTTTCTACCCACTGACTCCCACCCTACACCTTGACTATAAACCCCACTTGATCATGCTCAATTAAGAATAAAAACCAGTTCTATACTGAGGTCTCTTTTCCCCCATTGCAATAGTGTCTGAATAAAAATCTGTTCTTACTGCTTTAAGAAAAAAGTTTTTTCTCAACTATAGAGCTAGGATGTGACCATAATTGCCCATCTTGGTATACTGCAAAGTCCTTGGCTATAGGAGCCATCTCATAAACTTCTCTTGGGCCCATCACTTGGTGGTTTGTACAGAGTCAAGGCTGAAGGAAGTACCATGAAGTGACAGATGCCTCAGATGGAAAGGGAGTAAGCCTCTCTCCCTCCCAGCTGTTTCCATCCTAGCCTTACCTCCCTGGTGGAACTCTCCACAAGTGACCCCCCCAAATATGGCAGCCATCCAGTCACAGCTAGAAATCAACAGGGGCTTGTGGGCACTGATGGTGCCATCATCCAGGATGAAGGTCACATCTGTTGGGTGAGAGAAGATGCATCACGTGAGGATGGGGTGAAAGAATATGGGACAACCAACCCCACAGGTCGACACTGCTCCCAGATGACTGCTTCCTCCTGAAGCCACAGTCTGTGAGCACCACATGACCCAATCTCAAGCTGGGGGCTCTAGGTTTCAGGAGCAGAGCCACGGTATCTCCAGGACATCAGTGGCTGAGATGACTCAGAATGCTACTCGGACCAACCCAGATTCTGCAGAAGGCTCCTGGAGGGAAGTCCCCTGCCTTTGGGACCCCAGCTCCTAAAGCCTGTTTCATACGTGAGAAGGTGCCTTTGGCCAAGCACTCCTTAACCCGGTTTGTCCGGTGGACATGGAAGGCCTTGGTGATCTCCTAGTTCATGAAGGCCTCGTTGTTGAGGATGTTGGCCACCATCATGCGCAGATCAAAGACCTCAAGCAGCTCAGCGATGTGGGTGATGTGCATGAGGTCTCGCTCGTTCTCGTCCAGCTCCCCTGTGTACAGGTACTTGAGAACAGCCCGGAACGGCCCTGGCTGGATGGAGTTGTCCATTTTCACCACCACCATCAGCCGGGATTTATAAGTCAGTGGGTCTTCTGTCATCTCTTCCTGGATGCTCACAAAAGCTCGGCTCTAGGAAGACAGCACTCGACCCCGCCCAGGCAGGTACCCTGTCCCATTGCCCCGTAAGATCCCGTCGCTGGTGGATGCCTGGAGCTCAGCGTGCCCAGAGCCCCCACCCTCCTCCACACTCTCACACACGTCAAAGCTGGCTGCCCGGAGCAGGAAGTCCCGGCCATGGTGGTGGTGGTGATGGTGGTGGTGTTGATCAGGGTGACCCCGGTGGTCCTCTGAGCGGGGACCCCCTGACCCGGAGGGTCCCCCCAGCTCCCCCTCACTCAGGTCCATGAGGAACCGGTCGTAGAACTTGGAGGAGGATGTGGAGAGGTAGATATTGTGCGCGGAGATGCGCACCCGCTCCCGAAGCACAAGGATGACGTCTGCACACAGTGGGTCCTCCAGGAGGTGGGCAGGGCACTCCTCGCTGCTGGAGGGGGGGTCGGGCACCACAATGAGCGGGGGCGGCGGCTTGGGGGGCAGGAAAGGCGCCTGCAGCAGGGGCTGCTGCACATTGCGGAGGTGGGACTTCCAGAACTGCAGGTGCCAGCGGGAGATAAGCGCTGCCCGGATGGCGTTGTCGAACACATCCTTGATACCGAACTGCGCCACCACGCTCGTCTCGTAGTAGGGGATACCCATCTCTTTGGCCACCTCTTGGCCCTTCTCCAGGGGAAGGATCTCATTGGGCTTGATGGCCTGGCACGTTCAAGAAGGGAAGCCAAATTCATGTCGGTGGCGGAGGAGTTGGGGGCAGGGAGATGCATTCCCCCGATCCTGTGTGTTTTTCACCTGACTGGGGGCATCCCTGCTGAGGATCTGGGTCTAAGCCCCGTTCCTGCCCTGCTCATTTCCACTCCCTTTCTCCTCTGTTTGGCCAGATCCCTTCTTCTTCCAGGAAGCCCTCCATTGTCTATGGGAGGCCTGGGTGATCTCCCCGGCTCAAAGTAATGGGAGGGCTGACTACCTCTCTGGCAATTAGCATGCTGGTTTTTAACATATTCACCTATCCAGTTCATCTCCCAGCAAGATTATAAGCTCCTTTCATACAAAGATTACCTCTCCTTCTCCTTCTCTCCTCATGATGCTTAGCTCAGTATTATCCACTCAGTGTGTAATGGATGGATGGATGAAAGAATGATCATTCTTACTGGCTCCCTATGTGAGTCTGCTTCAAATGGAGAGAGAGAAGTGAGGCTCTGTGCATTCTCTCAGGGCTGAGCAGGGAGTTGAGAGACACACAACTTCCCCCCACTTCCTCTTCCCCTTCCTCATCTGCCACCTTTCCCTCCCTAGGCACCCTCCCTAGGCAAGGGTCTCCTGGCCCTATTGACAGCATCCAGGTCAGCGTAACGCAGGTCCAGTTGGCAGCCCAGCAAGATGACAGGTGCTCGGGGACAAAGGGCTTGATTTCTGGGAACCACATGGTCTTGAAATGGTGGAGGGAGTTGGGGTTGGCAATGGAGAAGCACAGAACCACCACATCAGATCTGGGGTGGGAGAGAGTGAGGTTATAGGCAGAAAAAGCCAGTGATAGGTTCCCTGCTGCTGGAACAAGGGAGAGCACATACCCAACGGCACCCCTACACTGCAGTCCCACAACTGTCATATGGATCGGCTCACGTGATCTTCCCCAAAACATTTAATCATAGCACCTATTTCTGTACCCCCAAGTTAGCACTTGAGAGCTTTCAAAGACTCTTGGGTTGACCTCACAGCTCTCTTGAGATTTAGACATGACCGCTTTTACCATCTCATCTGAGAAAACTCATCTCAGAACAGCCTTCCTAATTGCTCAAAGTCCCAGCATTACTGGTTAACAGGGGAGAACTGAAACCAGGCCTTCCGAATGCAAAGCCGGCTCCTTGCCCAGCCCGGGCTGCCTTCCCATCAAGGGTCTCCCAGGGCTGTTTTCTCCACTCCTTCCTCCCAGTTTCACAAAGTGAAACTCCTTCCACTCAGTTTCACAGAGTGTCCTCATACCTCGGGGAAAAACCCCATCCACTTGGCTCCCTGAGGCAGCGGGGGTCTTCCCTACCTCCCATAAGCAAAGTGACGGTCTTTGTGGTGGTCTCCGAAGGCATCCCAGAGGCGGAGAGACACGCTCACATCGTCCACCACATCTCGGGAATGTTCTAGCACCTGGTGGGGGTGGGAGGGGGCGGGGTGGGACAGGGAGAGGGGAAAGAAGCGAAGGCAGTGGTTCCTGGGGGCCCTGCATGCCGACTCGGGGTGGGGTCAGCTCACTCCTGGGTCCCACAGCCTGGGGGCTGGAGGGACAACTACTGTCTCCCTCTGTGTGTCCTAGAACACCTGAGTCCCCTAACAAGAGCTGGCCAGGACAGAAGAGACTCCAGAGGGCAGACAGTCACGGGAGTGATGCGATCTCCCAAGGAGCCCATCCTTGTTCCCAGCTGTACCTGCCAATCAGATGTTTCCCAGCCTTGGGTCTTCTGGTATCATTAGCCAGCAGTTTCTTTTCTTTTGGCAGCTCTCATCTCTCCAAAGCACCACCCCTTTCCCAGCTCCAGGGCTTCCCATTACTGGGGGCTATGTTACACAAGATGCCCCAGGCTTCTGCTCAGACAAACACAAAGGGCTGGGGACCCCTCCCCTGGGGTGGGCTCCCCTCAGGCCTCTCCCAGGGATCTGTGCTCTTCAGCTGCCTCTACTCAAACTTTAAAGGGCTTCCGTGAACTCAGCATAGGGCCCCTCTGGAGAGATCCCATAGACTTACAAACGTAAGAGAGGCCATAGACTTACAAACTTACCTCTTGGCATACCCGATACTGGTCAATGGCCCAAACCGTGGGCACGTGGGTGGCAAGCAGCTGGTACTGGGTGAGGGTGGCATTGCAGGCCCGGGCACAGATAAGCCTGGTCTTGCCCACAGCGTTGTCCCCCACCACCACGCACTTGATGGTCTCTACGTTTGGCCTTTCATAATCCATGTCAGAATCCATTAATTGGGACCTGAGGGAGAGAAGAGAAGCAGTCAAGACAACTTCGCACACCAGCCCCTGAGGGCCAGGGCCAGCAGCTCTTCTCTGCCGGGGCTGCCCCCTCTCTGAGCATTTGAGCAGAGAGGAGGACAAGGGAGTGGGTAGCTTTCCGGGCACAGGCTCCACAGGGGCCCGAGGAGACAGGAGTCCCTTCAGGCTGAGAGGCACAGCTCCACTGGGTGAATCTCTGGTCTTCCTCCTGTTGTCTCCATCCTCCAGCAGCAGGGCTTCTGGTTGGGGAATGCCAGAGAGAGATCCCAAGGCGGAGTCTGCTCGGGGGCTGGTCCCCACTCTCCTGGGAAGAGAGGTGTCTGCCTAGGAAGCCCATTTATCATCTGCTCTCCTCCTCCAGCTTTGTCTTAATTTTGTTTCCTCTTCAGGTCCCACTCCAGCTCATAGCTACACCCCTTCCCCACAGTATATGGTGATGTATTTTACAACTTAGAAAAATTCTGTATCCCTAAAACACGTAGTGTTTCTTTTGTGGAAAAAATATTTATGAGTGAGATTGTATGATATTGTGGCAGGAGGTTGGGTGGAGGACAGTAGAGAAGTACCAGTGAGTATAAATTTCATATTTTGTACCCAGCACATAGCTCAACACTTAGATATTGTTCAATTAAAAAAGAAAGAAAGAAATCACCTAGACCTGCATTCTGGTTTCATCTCTATTAGTAAAGAGCTACATGCACTCAGAGAGGCAGGTTTCCTCTCAGATTCCTCTTCTGTGAGTTATAGGTTTCTACATTATGATCTTGAGTTTTTTTTCCTAGCTCCTGCTTTCTGATTTTAAATGTAGTATCTCCTGTAAATGTGTGATTGCAGAAATCCTCTGGTTCTGGGGAGTCTGAAGAACAGAGTGTCACCTAAACATCAGTGTGTCCTGGCTGTGAGATTCGTATACTGATGCCCCGATATGTTTTTGGCCAGATACTGAAGCAGCCTAACTTCAGCCATGAAGTACAAACATTGCAGATATTTCAAACACTGCAATGCCTCTATGATGCACAATGCCCATGTCATTTCTCCTGCTTATTGGCAATGCCTCATCATTGTTGTATAAATACGCATATCCTGTTGCATTCCCCATTTATTTCTAGTTCTCATCCTTATGATTTACAGCCATTAGGACCTGGTGAAAAAGGAATGAAAAGGAAAATACATTATTCTTAGCTTGTGAGGTTTACTAAAAGATGCTTACTCCTTGGAAGGAAAGTTATGACCAACCTAGACAGTGTTTTAAAAAGCAGAGACATTACTTTGCCAACAAAGGTCCGTCTAGTCAAGGCTATGGTTATTCCAGTGGTCATGTATGGATGTGAGAGTTGGACTATAAAGAAAGCTGAGCGCCGAAGAATTGATGCTTTGAACTGTGGTGTTGGAGAAGACTCTTGAGAGTCCCATGGACTGCAAGGGGATCCAACCAGTCCATCCTAAAGGAGATCAATCCTGGGTGTTCATTGGAAGGACTGATGTTGAAGCTGAAACTCCAATACTTTGGCCACCTCATGCGAAGAACTGACTCATCTGAAAAGACCCTGATGCTTGGAAAGATTGAGGGCAGGAGGAGAAGGGGACAACAGAGGATGAGATGGTTGGATGGCATCACCGACTCAATGGACATGGGTTTGGGTGGACTCCGGGAGTTGGTGATGGATAGGGAGGCCTAGCGTGCTGAAGTTCATGGGGTCACAAAGAGTCAGACACAACCGAGCGACTGAACCGAACTGAACTGAACTGTGAGGTTTACAGAGGGAGAAGGCAGGCTTGTTAATATTCTGTTCAGGCACTGCTGTGTTATGGGAGACGTTCCCAATCTCTTTCTTTCCTCTTCCTTCCTTCCTGCTCTAGGCTGGATTAGGTGTCGCTCCTTATCCTTCTGTAAGCTTGTGTTCCTATCGTTTATTGTGCCAGATTGTTTGCTTTCATTTACTTTATTATTATTGGCTGCACTAGATCTCTGTTGCTGGGCGGGTGGGGGGTTTGCTGTCATTATAGCAAGTGGGGGCTACTCTGCGTTGCAGTGCATGAGCGTCTCACTGCGGTTAGGTGGCTTCTCTGTTGCAGGGCACAGGCTCTAGGGGCGTGGGCTTCAGTAGTTGCGGCTCCTGCGCTCTAGAGTGTAGGCTAAGCAGTTGTGGCACACGGGTTTAGTTGCTTAGAGGCACTTAGGATCTTCCCAGACCAGGGATCAGACTCATGTCCCCTGCATTGGCAGGCGGACTCTTACCCACTGTCCCACCAGCGAAGTCCCCACGTTGTTTTCTAAGTTTCCGTTTCTGTGCCTGTATCTCTGACTGGCTGAAGTGCCCTCCTGTTAGGGACTGTGTTCTTAATTATGTTTGTTTCTAGCACAGTGCCTGGCATATCCGGAGGACTTTGTTGAATGAATAATGAATGAATTTAATTGACCAAACTCTGAATAAAGAAACAATTTAATCAAAGCCTATCCGTTACTGCATAACAATATTTACCTGAATACAATGTATTAATACAGTAGTTGAATCTTTGATCTATTTGAATGACTGTTTGTTTCTTAGCTGTTTGGGGCTGAAATACCTCTAAATTTAATTGCCTCCATGTTCAGACTGAGGAGTTTGAGCAAAGAACAGGTGTGGGAAATCCCTTTTCTTTCTTCAAAGCACCCAGACCACAGAGGCTGTTGCTATCTACCTATTAACAGCCACGACTCTTTAGAATGACTCAGTGACCATTTGTGATTCTGTTCAATTTCACTCCAAAGAATTTATCCCCGTATATTTTTTAAATATTTATTTATTTGGCAGTGTTGGGTCTGAGCTGTGGCATGCAGGATCTTTTGTTGTGGCACCTGGGCTCAGTAGTTGAGGCTTAGTCACATGTGGGATCTTAGTTCTTTGATCAGGGATGAAACCCATAGTCCCTGCATTGGAAGGCAGATTCTTAACCACTGGATCACCAGGCAATCCAAATGTATCACTTTTTCATCTCACTGTCTTCTCTTCCACTCTTTCCCTCTAAATTGTTCTATATTTCCAGTCCAGCATAAAAGTAACTTGGAAGCCATCATTTTGTCCTAACAAAGATCTGAAAAAGCAATAAATGAACAACTCTTAGACCCATCAGAGAACTGAGGTCAAAGGGCAAACTTCTATCACAAAAACTGGGGAAACAGATAAGCTACAGAGAATCACACTTACTAAGCAGACACCTGCAAGAGAAATCCTCCTTTGAAACTAGTATCAAAGTATCAAAAAACTATATGTGTGGATAAGTCTGAAAATTAAAAACCCCAAGAAGGCCAGTCTTAGAAGGAATCCCTCGAAGTGAGGAGTTTTACTTCTAGGAGCTCTGCCAGGTTCTCACAGTGAAGATTAAAAAATAAATCCTGTTGCTTCCTGCAGGGAGGAGGGGGGCACTAGAAATTTGAAACAGGGTTTAGGAGAGACTTTTTTTTGATGTTCTTTGGAAGGAATGATGCTAAAGCTGAAACTCCAGTACTTTGGCCACCTCATGCGCAGAGTTGACTCATTGGAAAAGACTCTGATGCTGGGAGGGATTGGGGGGCAGGAGGAGAAGGGGACGACAGAGGATGAGATGGCTGGATGGCATCACCGACTCGATGGACGTGAGTTTGGGTGAACTCTGGGAGTTGGTGATGGACAGGGAGGCCTGGCGTGCTGCGATTCATGGGGTTGCAGAGAGTCGGACATGACTGAGCTACTGAACTGAACTGAAGTGTGGTTTTATTAACCATTCAAGTACAGTAGGATCTGGGAGTGTTAGTCTCAGTTGTATCCGACACTTTGCGACCCCCATGGTCTGTAGCCCACCAGGCTCCTCTGTCCATGGCATTTCCCAGCAAGAATACTGGATTAGTTTGCCATGCCCTCCTCCAGGGGTTCTTCCCGACCTGGGGATCGAAACTGGGTTTCCCGCATTGCTGGCAGGTATTTTACCGTCAAAGCCACCAGGGAAGTAGCATCCAGGAAGATGTGGGCAAAATCAGGATTTCAAAGTTTCAGCATCTTAACAGTATGAAGGAAGTCCCTACATACTCTCCTCAAAAATGCTTTTCTGCAGCTTTTGATATGAGCAAACCATTTTCTTCTTTAGCTTGTTGATGTGGTGGATTATGCTGAATGATTTTCCGATATTAAACCAGTCTTGCATACCTGGGGTACATCCCACTTGGTCATGGTGTATCATTCTTCTTATGCTTGATTAGATGTGCTAATGTTTTGTTGAGGATTTTTGCATGGACATTTGAAAGATATTAGTCTGTAGTTGTCTTTTCTTGTAATGTCTTTCGTTTTGATATTAGGGTAATGCAGGCTTCATAGAATGAGTTAGGAAATATTCCCTCTGCTTCTATTTTCTGGAAGAGACTGTGGAAAATTGGTAGAATTTCTTCTTTAAATGTTTGGTAGAACTCACCAGTGAACCCATCTGGGCCTGGTACTTTCTGTTTGGGTATTTTATTCATTACTGATTTGATTTCTTTAACAGATATAGGCCTATTCAGATTGTCTATTTCTTCTTGTTTAAGTTTTGGTAGCTTTCCAATCTACCAAATGGAACTGATCCATTTTATCAGGGTTATCAAATTCATAAACATAGTAGTAGTTCATAATATTACTTGATTATTCTATCAACTTCCCTCGGATTATTTGTTATGGTCTCTGCTTCTTCCTTGAAATTTGTAATTTCTCTCTCTCTCCACCACCTCCCCCTCCTTCTCTCTATCCCACGAACCTCATGGGAGATTTCTCAGTTGTATTGATCTTTTCAAACATCGAGCTTTGGTCTGGTTGATATTCTTTATTAATTTCCTGTTTTCAATTGTGTTGAGTTTTGCTCTGGTTTTTGTTTGTTCTTTTCTTTCTCTTACTTTGAATTTCACTTGCTCTTCTTTTTTCTAGTTTTCTAATATGAAACCTTAGATTATTTATTTTAGATCTTCCTTCCTTTCTAACATGTGCATTCATTGCTACAAACTTGCCTCCATGCACTTCTTGTGCTACAGCCCACAAAGTTTAATACATTTTATTTTTACTTCCATTTAGTTCAAAATATTCCATTTCTCTAAATCCTTTTTCATTTGACCATGTGTGATTGAGAAATTATTATTTAATTTCCAAGTATTTTAGGATTTTCCAGTTGTTTCTGTTATCGATTTCTATAGTTTTATTCCATTGTGGTTTGAGAGCAGACATTGTAAGATTTTTATTCTTGAAAACTTGGTAAGGAGTGTTTTATGGCCCAGACTGTGATCTATCTTGGTGAATATTCCATGTCAGCTTGAAAAGAACATGTATTCTGTTGCTGTTGGATGAAGTAGACTATAGATGTCACAGATGCAGTTGACTGATGGTGTTGTTGAGCTCAACTAGGATCTTACTGATTTTCTGCCTGATGGATCTACCTGTTACTGATGGAGGCGATCAAAGTCTTTAGCTATAGTAATGGATTCTTTTATTTCTCCTTGCCTTTCTATCAAGTTTTGCCTCATGTATATTTTGACACTCTGTCGTTAGGTGCATTCACATTAAGGATTGTTATGTCTTTGGAACAATTATGGAGAATTGGCGTTTTTTTTTTTCATTGCATGTTGCCCTTCTGTAATCCTGATAATTTTCCTTACTCTGAAGTCTGCTTTGTTTGAAATTAATATAAGCATCCCACCTTTCTAGTTTTAGTGTTAGCATATTTTCCTCTACACTTTTACTGCTTGTCTGTATCTACATTGCCTTTTTTTTTCCCCAAACATCATGCAGTTGAGTGTTGTTTTTTTATCCAGTTTGACAGTCTCTGCCTTTCAAGTGGGGTATTTCGACCACTGATGTTTTAATTATTATTTATATAGTTGAGTTATAAATCTAAAATATTTGTTACTATTCTGTATCCATTGCCTTGTTCTTTGTTTCTTGTATTGACTTCCACTTTTTCTGGCTTCTGTGGGTTTAACTGAACACTTTATGTGATTTCATTTTTAACCTCTGTTGGCATATAAGTTTTACTTCTTCTTTTTTTTTTTTTGTACTTTCTAAGTAGCTGTCCTTTGGTTTACAAAGGGCAACTAAGCCTGTGCACCAAAACTGCTGAACCCACCTGCTGCAACTAAGACAGTGCAGCCACATAAACAAATAACAAGAATTTAAAAATAAACTAATCCAAGTTCTTTTTCCAGTAACACTGTATCACTTCACAGGCAGTACAAGTACTCAATAGCAATTTCACCCCAACCCCTCCCTCCCATCCTTCATAATACTGCTTTCATTCACTTCACTTATCAAGAAGTTATCATCACTACATACATTTTGGCTAGTATCATTTGGAACAAATTGTTGTCTGTCGCATCAAATGGGCTTCTCTGTGGCTCAGACGGTAAAGACACCTGCAATGTAGGAGACCTGGGTTTGATTCCTGGGTTGGGAAGATTCCCTGGATAAGGGAATGGCTACCCACTCCAGTATTCTTGCCTGGAGAATTCCATGGACAGAGGAGCCCGGTGGGCTACAGTCCATGGGGTCCCAAAGAGTCATACACAACTGAGTGACTTGACTCCAGAGTTTTTGTTGGACCAAATGAGAATAAGTAATCTTAGAATGTCATTTGTCTCTAATCTGAATGAAATAGTCAAACTTCATAGCAATATAATTAATATAGTTTTCACTGAAGAATCAGAAAGTGGTTTGTGCTTATATTTACTAGTGGATAAGCTCCAGGATGACATTCTGGCTGTCCAGAGTCTAAATAGTTACTGGTCCATAGTCGATGTTCAATAAAGAACTGTTGAATATATAGACCTTCTTTCAAAAAAATAAGTAAAGGATTTTAATTTGCCTTTTTTAAAAATTTGTCTTATTTTATTCCTTCTCTGAATCTATTTTCTTTATGCAAATCTTAGTCTTTGACTTCTATCATTTCCTTTCTTTCTGGAAAAAAAAAAAATCAACCTTCCTAAATGCATATCTTGCAAGGCCCAAGTTTCCTCAATTTTTGTTTGTCTGAGAAAGTTGTTATTTCTCTTTTTACTTCTGAAGAATAATTTTCTTCCACAAAGAACCCTGGTTTGGTGGGATTTTCTTTCCTTTCACACTTTAAGTATTTTACCTCACTTTCTTCTTCTTTTTTTTTTTTTTTTTTACAATTCTTATTCTTCATCTTCTGCAGGTAAAATGCTTTTTCCTTCAGGATTCTTCTTTTTTAGAATTGTAATTCAGTTTATTCACAATCAATCTTGAAACCATACAATTAAAAAATTTTTTTAATTGGAGTATAATTGCTTTACCATGTTGTTAGTTTCTGCTGTACAACATCTTGAATCAGCTATCTATATATATACACATATCCCTTCCCTCTTGAAGTTAGGCCTCTTTTAAGATTCTCTGTTTTTTTCCTTTGGTATTTTGTAGCTTGGGTATGAGATGCCTATGCATAAATTTTTTAAAATATTTTTCCTGCTTGTTGTTCTGTTAGTTTCCTACATATGTGGTTTGGTGTCTATCATTTATTTTTGAAAATTTGAAGTCATTATTTCCTCGAATACTTCTTTTTCTTCTCTTTTCCTTTTCTCTCTGGTATTCCCCTTGTGTTTATGTTACTTCTTTTTTCAATTGTCCCACAGTTCTTGAATATTCGGTTCTGCCCTTTTAATTCTTTTGTTTTCCCCTTTGTACTTAGGTTTCTAAGTTTCTGTTGACATTGATTCAAGCTCACTGATGCTTCCCCTTCCGCTGATTCTATTCATGAGGGCAGGAAAAGCATCCTTTATTTCTGTTACATTGTGGGGTTTTTTGTTACTAGAATTTCTTTTTAATTTTTTTCTTGAAGTGTCCATCGCCCTGCTTACATTTCCTGTCTGTTCTTGCATGTTGCCCACTTTTCTATTAGAATCATTAGCATATTATTCCTAGTTGTTTTAAATTCCCGATGTGATAAGTCCAACATCTCCACCATATCTGTGTCTCATTCTGGTGCTGGCTCTATCTCTTAAAACTCAATGAGTGTTTTTGGTTTTGGTCTTTTAGGATGCCATATAATTTTGTGCTTAAAGTTAGACATAATGTAACTGGTAAAGGACCTGAGCTAAGCAGGTGTTTAGGGTAAGGTTTATTTTTGTCTGGCTAGGAGAAGGTGTTTACTGTAGCGGTTGCTGTCAGAGATGAAAATTCCCTTGTTGTGCTTGTTTATCTATTCTCTGTTGTCTTTGGGTTTCCCTTGAGACTTCTTTGTCAATAAAGTATAATACCTTCTCTGTCGACTTTCCTGGTGGTTCAGACAATAAAGAATCTGCCTGCAATGCAGGAGACCCAGGTTCAATCCCTGGGTTGGGAAGATCCCCTACAGAAGGAAATGGCAACCCACTCGAGTATGTTTGTTCGGAGAATCCCACGGACAGAGGGATTTTAACATTTTCTGCTATTGCTACTTCCCATTACATATCTCTTCATTCCGGGTAAAGTTTATATCTTTTTACTGGCTCTCACCTCTAATTCATAATAGACTCTCTTTTGGGGAGCTTTTAAATATATGTTTGGTCTGTAGAAAATTATTAAAATGAACAGAAGTTAGGATATCTCAGCATAGAAGTGATAACTATAAAACAAGAACCAAAAGGAAATTTTAAGAACTGAAAATCCCATTATCTGAAATTAAAAATTCACTTGAATGTTATTAACGGAGTTTGAACACTGCAGAAGACATAATGAGCGAACTTGAAGAGAGGTTTGATAGATCTAAAGAGCATTCCATCTGAAGAGCAGAGGTTAAAAAAACTGAAAGAAAACAGGGAACAGAGTCTTGGTGACCTTCGGGACAACACCATGGAATATGTTTGGAATTGAAGACTGAAAAGAAATAACTAACAAATGAGAAAAAAAAATGGCTATAATTTTCTCAAATGTAGTACAAAACACCAATTTACAAATTTGAAAAGCTTAGAAAGTCCAAAGAAAGATAAATATAAAGAAAACACCACCTGGGCACATCATAGTAACAAAGAGAAAATTTTGTGCATAAAAAAATTTTTTTTGCATTCAAAAGACCAATGAATGACCTGACTTAAACAATGGAGCTAAGAATTAAAGTGGTGAAAGAAACCTGTTGACTCATTACTCATTTATACCCAATGAAAATATTTTTAAAAAAACAAAGGCAAATGAAGAAATTGTGGCAAATCATATATTCCTGAATAAAGCTACAACAATGAATGTAACTAGAATAAACATGTCAATTATAAGGCTGAGATTCTCCAACTGGAAAAAAAGCAAGCTGAAATTATAAGCTGTCTACAACATGCTCAGTCAGTCACGTCCCACTCTTTGGGACACATGGACCTGAAAAGAAAACCAATAATCTCAACCATTCCACTGAAAGTAGCATCAGAAACATTTGGAATGCATTTACAAAAGATGTATACAACTGTACATAGAAGCTTACAAATGTTGTCAAGATTAAGTAAGAAAGTCTAATATAAAACCATCTCATTGATTGCAAGACTCAATATTGTTAAATGTCAATTCTTGTCAATCATCACTTTCAATGCGATTATCGATTAAAATCTCAGCAGGATTTTTTTAATTAAATATTTTATATAAAACTTATATCGAAACACAATTTCAGAGGAAAAAGAGAACAATTGGAGGACTTAAACTACCTGATTTCAACACTCACTATTAAAGCTATGGTAATCAAGGCAACAGGCTTCCCAGGCGGCTTGCTGGTGAAGAATCTGCCTGCCAGTGCAGGAGCAGCAGGAGACGCAGTTCATCCCTGTGTAAGAAAATTTGCTAGAGGAGGAATGCAACCCAGTCCCGTATTCTCGCCTGGGAAATTCCACAGCCAGAGGAGTCTGGCGGACTCCAGTCCATGGGGTCGCTAAGAGTGGAACAGGACCTGAGCACACACGCACACAATCAGGCAACGTGGTATATGGCACAGGAGAGAAAATGAATAGATCCATGGAACACATATAGTGTCCAGAAATGGTACATATAGATGGTCAATTGGATTTCAACAAAGGCAGTAATATTATTCAATGGGAAAAGAAAGTGTTTTTTAATAAAATGATATTGGAACGCTGGATAAACATATGGAGGAAAAAGGAATTTTAATTCCTACCACACCGGCCTCACAAAACTGATACAAAAGGGTGGAGCTGGAGGCTCCCGGTTCGTGTCTCCCCTGCCCAGTCCCCAGCCCACAGTCGCCCTAGCCTTGTAGGACCTAGTCTTGTGCCGCTCACCCAATACTGGACTCCCCACAACCGAAGTCCAGCAGAGCGCGCATGTTTAGGGACAGCCGGACGCGCCCGACCCACGTGGGGACCTCCTCCTCCCGGCCGGTTTGGTTTCCTATGCCAATTAGCCGCCAGCAGTTCTGTTTCCCAAAGGCTTTAAAGAATCTACAGGGAAGAAAAAGGCTGAATGGAGTGGATTCCTCTAGCTTGCCTGACTGCAAGAGCAGCAGTAGGGTCGAGAGGAGTTGGTATGAAAGTGTGAAAGTCAGACGTTGACCCTGGCATTACTGCAAGGCACAGGTAGTGATGGAGGAGATCCGAAGCCTATTTTGTGACCTGAATTCAGACCCACCGATGGCAGTCTCTGTGACCTTCATCCTGTCGACCCACCTATTCACTGAGTATCTGCTCCAGTCAGGCACCTGGCTACTAAGATGCTAAGAGCAAACCTCTGATTCAACAATCCCCTGGCACAGAGCTGCCACGTGACTCTGGAGGCAGTGATACCCCTCCCCTGCACCCACACTGTCAATGAGCATGGGGAGCAGGAAGCTGAGAGCCAGTAGAAGCGGTAGTCAGAGGACTAGAGGTAGCTCAGGAGGGTCGTTGCCC
>NW_020867673.1:0-71925 GCF_003369695.1 Bos indicus x Bos taurus
ACAATGGAAACAGTTGAGAGATTTTATTTTCCTGGGCTCCAAAATCACTGCAAGGGTGACTGCAGCCATGAAATTAAAAATGCTTGCTCTTTGGAAGAAAAGCTATGACCAAACTAGATAGCATAATAAAAAGCAGAGAGATTACTTGCCAACACACGTCCATCTAGTCAAAGCTATGGTTTTTCTAGTAATCATGTATGGATGTTGAGAGTTGGACTATAAAGAAAGCTGAGTGCCAAAGAACTGAGGTTTTGAACTGTTGTGTTGGAGAAGACTGTGAGAGTCCCTGGACAGCAAGGAGAGCCACCAGTCCATCCTAAAGGAAATCATCCTGAATATTCATTGGAAGGACTGATGCTGAAGCTCCAATCTTTGGCCACTAGATGCAAAAGAACCGACTCATTGGAAAAGACCCTGATGCTGGGAAAAACTGAAGGTGGGAGGAGAGGGACAACATAGGATGAGATGGTTGGATGGCATCACCAAACTCGATGGACATGAGTTTGAGTAAGCTCCAGAGTTGGTGATGGACAGGAGGGCCTGCCCGTTCTGTAGTCCATTGGGTCAAAACGAGTTGGACACGTCTGAGTGACTGAACTGAACTGAATTTCATAGTCTAATGATGTGGACAGGAAGGCTGGTGTGCTGCAGTCCATGGGGTCGCAAAGAGTCACTGAAGTGAACTGAACTGAATGAGTATGAGGAATATTCCAGCTATTTTGGGGAAGGGTGGGGATTTCCAGAAATTGGCCACTGCTCACTTTTTGTCTTTCTGGTGGGCCTTGGAACTCTCATGGTGCCTGTGGGTATGTAATTGACCCATGATGATGTGTTACAACAAGCTTATACTGAGGCTCAAAGTCGACTGGAAGTCAACTTATCACCATCTTGCACCTAGTTGGTTTTTAATCAGTTTATGTCATGTTCTCGGGCTCTGTCATTCTTTTAAAGGTTGTGCCCTGCCCCCTACCCTCCTGTTCAAAATCAGTTCTCAAACCTTTTTCTCAATCTTCAGTTCTTACCTGGGGATTGGAGATAAGGGTGGTGGGGGTGACCGTAAAGAGAAGCTTTCAGCATCTTCTGGACTTATTGGAAAACTAGGAATTCTTCCTCCTCCCAGGAAACCCTTTCTTAAAAGTCCTCCCATTCCTCCTCCCCCACCCTGTCTCCCACAACTTCCCCTACAGCAATTCAGGCTACAATTGTCAGAGTACAATAAGGCTGAAGCCCAAGAAGGGTCATGCAAAGGCTGTGCTAGATGCATACAACTAGAATATCTACATGGGAGGCAGAGTCAGGGAATGTGAATGTATAAAAAAAATCTCCAGGTAATTCTTATTTGCAAGCTATAGGTGGAAGACATTGTACCACATCATAAAAAGTTGGCAGCAAAGTAGAAAGTCAATTAAATATTTAGTTTAATGAAAATAATTATTGGAAATATGGTTACTAAATTGAATGCAAAATCCAAAGCCAAATCTTAAAACAGAACATTTATATAATAAATTGACTTCCCTGGTGGCTCAGAGGGTAAGGAGTCTGCCTGCAATGCACAGACCTGGGTTTGATCCCTGGTTGGGAAGATCTCCTGGAGAAGGAAATGGCAACTGACTCCAGTATTCTTGCCTGGAATCCCATGGATGGAGAAGTTTTATGACCCTAGGCTACATTAGTAAATATGAGAATTTTTGGATGTAAAAGCAAAACAAGACAGCCAAAAATAAAGCCTATTAATTCGTGAATGGGTGATATAAAAAAAATTACTCATTTGCTCTTCATTTGACAACTGAAGAAGCATAGTTTAAGGGTTACATGTAATGAACTTAAAGGCAGTCACTACTAGAATTAAGAACCACCTTTCAAATTATCACCAAAGAAAAGAAAACAATGCAAGTGAGAAGAAAATGTAGAAATATAGCAAATGAGCCAAAAAGAGAGTATGACATAGATTCCAGAAATAGGAACAAAATGCATCAATTCTTATGCTAATTGTAAATGCTTTACACTCTGTAATAAAGTCTTGCTCAGACTAGGCTAAAAACAAAATGATTATGTGCTGCTTATAAAAGACAACCTGAAATGTAATTACACACGGTTAAAATTAAAAGGGTTAATAAAGACATTAATTCAAAAGTGGGCAAAAGAAAGTAAACAAGTGGGACCTGATTAAACTTAAAAGCTGTGACCAACCTGCACAGCATATTAAAAAAGCAGAGACATTACTTAGCCAACAAAGGTCCATCTAGTCAGTGCTATGGTTTTTTCCAGTGGTCATGTATGGATGTGAGAGTTGGACTATAAAGAAAGCTGAGTGCCAAAGAACTGATGCTTTTGAACCGTGGTGTTGGAGAAGACTCTGGAATGTTCCTTGGACAGCAAGGAGATCCAACCAATCAATCCTAAAGGAAATCAGTCCTGAATATTTATTGGAAGGACTGATGCTGAAGCTGAAACTCCAATATTTTGGCCACCTGATGCAAAGAACCGACTCATTGGAAAAGACCCTGATCCTGGGAAAGAATGAAGGCAGGAGGAGAAGGGGACAACAGAGGATGAGATGGTTGGATGGCATCACCAACTCAATGGATGAGTTTGAGTAAACTCTGGGAGTTGGTGATGGGCAAGGAGGCCTACTGTGTTGCAGTCCATGGGGTCGCAAAGAGTCAGACACGGCTGAGCAACTGAACATAACTGATGCAGAGAGTAAGACGTTGAATCAGGTAAGCATTCTGGAGATTATTTAACCTTAAACAGTCATCCATCACACAAGGAAAAGACATTTGAGGAGGTGAACTTTCTAGTACAACCATTCAGATTACTAGGAATGATGCAACTCAACATTTTGACAACACTATATTTTAATAAAAGTAAAGAAATTCTTGGCTTCTGCATCTAGTAATGGTATATTAATGGTAATTAACAGATCATAGTCAATATAGCTAAAGTTACAAGATACAAGCTTTAAAATAACTATGATTACTCTTTTCATGTAGTTTAAGAATGAGACAAGAAATTTAGGCAAAGAACTTTAAAAAATATTAACTAAAAAACTGAGTAAGAGGGAAGCACTTCTGAAAGGGTGAAGAGAATGCCTAAGAAAATGTGGAGGACCAACACATACACTGATTAAAAAAAATGTCAAGTTTTTCTGAACTCTGGAAATTAACCAAAGTTTTAGAACAATCATGAAAAATGTTTTTTCCAAGAAAAGTGGCTCAATCTCCTTAAGATCAGCAAGCTTAGTGGTATTTTAACTTGTCCATCCCTTTCTTCCCTGTTCTTTGATAACCTTGAAAACCAACAGCCTTGACCTACTGCAGCTGTGAAAACCAGCAAACAAACCACCACAGGATGGGCAGAATAGGTTTGGAGTTCTACAAATGCCATATTCTCAAGTGTTACTATTTGAGCTGACAGCTCCCTTCAAAGCCCCATTCTCAGGGTCTGTCTTTATTTGGCCTGGTGTAGACTTCACTCTGGGTGAGCAGCCCAATGCCTAGGGCATGTGTCCAAAACAAATGGGGGCTGGACTTCCCTGGTGGTCCAGGGGCTAAGACTCCACACTCTCAATGCAGGGGGCCAATCCCCAGTGGGGGAACTAGACCTCACATGAGGAAATTAAGATCCAAGATTTCAAGTGCCACAACTAAGTCCTGGCACAGCCAAATAAATAAATATTAAAAAAGTTATTTAAAAATGTAGGCTCCAGAGTTCTGTGTTTGAATCTCAGCTCTTCTGCCTCTCGGCTGTGGCTCTGGACAACTCACTGACCCTCTGTATGCCCCCACACTCTCATCTGTGAAATGGGATTGTGCGGGAGTGTAAATGAGTTTGCAAAGGACTTACAATAGTGACTAGCCTTAGTAAGTCCTCAGTACACCTGAGTGACAGTTACACGGGACCTTACTCTTTGAATTCTAGTTCCACTTCAAGTAACCTAACAAAAGAAAAGCACAAGGAGGGAGTCTGCATGTGTTCCACATGTGGTACACGTCCTGCTGGGTCGATTTGGGGGTTCATGCTGGTAGTAAGTCCAAGAGGTTGACAGACTTTTCAAACATCTCACTGAAGGTCACCAAATGTAAAAAACCACCGATAAGGATGCTAACAAATTCACTTCGACTTTCTACATCCCACAATATTGTGAAAAGACGTGTGTAAACTCCATTTTCATTACCCAGTGGTTTGTGGTGAAGATTGAAGTGGACTCAAGTAGCAAAAGCACTAAGAGGCTCTGAGAATTCTAACATTCCCTCTCTCTTCACTTTCTGGATGTGGATTTGGGTTTCTTTTCTCAAGTGACCTGGGTGGTGAATAGATTGTCCCAAGAGCATGAGGCAATTCTGTTCATGGTGTTCCCTGCTGCTCTTTTTCTAGGAAATCCACTTGTGTTCTAAGAAGATGACTGCATTCACCTCTGCCCTCAAGCAAGTCATTGAAAAGCTGAGCTAAGGCCAAAGCGTCTCCAAAACAGTTTTATAGAGATTCAGATGCATAAAAGACTCAGAAAGTACCGAAGAGTCTTAGAAACAATCGATGGACATGCTGCCCATCTAATGGAATTCACTCCATGTGCAGGCATATTTACAGCACAACAATACCTCACCTGACTTCTTAGGCAATGAGGAAACTTACATTCCATAATTTCTGAAAAATTGGAGCTAGATCCTTTGGGTGCCCAAATCTTTCATTTTAACCCTTTTATTTAAAAAACAAAGAAATGTTTCTGAAGTGTGATCTACACTGGCTGCTTTCTTTAAAAGAATATGGAAATTTATTTCATCAAGGGGGACATCATCTCCAGCCTCTCACTACTAAGACTCAGCTTGAGCACATCTCCTTCCATTTGGGGCAGCTCCACTTAAATCCTCCTGTGTCCCAGATGGAGATGCCACCAAGCACACAATCCCTTAGAGAACCAGCCTCCACAGCACCATCTCTCAGGCCCCGCTCCATTTAGCCCTGGAGTCCCGTAGATTTTATCATGTGACTGTTTCTCCATTTCTATCTGTCCTCCAATGGCCCCCATTTCCGGAGCTCACCACCCCCTCTACCTGGACTACTGGCAAAGCCACTTCTCCCCTCTGCAGTAACTGATGGTCCATGTGATATATCTGCTCCTGTCACATTGTCTGAAAGTCTTTCCATGGCTTCCAGTTGCCTTAAGGATAAAGCCCAAGCTTGAGAAGAGACCATATCACACCCTTGGTGACACAGACTCCGAGTCTCAAACGTTTCCTCTGCTTCTGCTGCTAAGTCACTGCAGTTGTGTCCAACTCTGTGAGGCCCCATAGACGGCAGCCCACCAGGCTCCTCTGTCCCTGGGATTCTCCAGGCAAGAATACTGGAATGGGTTGCCAGGTCCTTCTCCAATGCATGCATGCATTCTAAGTCGTTTTAGTCGTGGCCAACTCTGTGCGACCCTATGGACAGCAGCCTACCAGGCTCCTCTATCCGTGGGATTCTCTAGGCAAGAATACTGGAGTGGGTTGCCATTTCCTTCTCCAACTTTTCCTCTAACCTTTATGTCTGTTGATGCTCTGAAATATAGCGCTTCTTAAATTCTTGCATACTGGAGCCTTCAGACCTTGCTCCTCCTGTTTCCTGGACCTGGAATACCATTCCTCCACCTCTTGGCCTCCTCTCCCTTTAGGATACAGCTGAGGCTCATGTCACTTCTTTTAGAAAGTCTTCCTCCTTCCCTGCCCATGCTTGCTGGTTGAGATGGACACTCCTCCTTAGAGGTCCCATGGTGCCCTGTGCCTATGAAGAGGTCAAAGACCATGCTTAATTTAACTGTATCACAGAGAAGAACAAGAATAGATAAGAAGGTCTTCTTAAATGAACAATGCAAAGTAGTAGAGGAAAACAAGAGAATTTAAAGACTAGACATCTCTTCAAGAAAATTAGAGATATCAAGGGAATATTTCACGCAAGAATGGGCACTATAAAGGAAAAAAACGGTAAGGAACTAACAGAAGCAGAAGAGATTAACAAGAGCTGGCAAGAATACACAGAAGAATTGTACAAAAAGGGTCTTAACCGGCCAGATAACCACAATGGTATGGTCACTCACCTAAGAGCCAGATATCTTGGAGTGTGAAATTACATATGCCCTAGGAAGGAAGCATCACTATGAATAAAGCTAGTGGAGGTGATGGAATTCTAGCTGAGCTAGTGAAAATCCTAAAAGGTGATGCTGTTAAAGTTCTGCACTCAATATGTCAGCAAATTTGGAAAGCTCAGCAGTGGCCACAGGACCAGAAAAGGTCAGTTTTCATTCCAGTTGCAAAGAAGGGCAATGCCAAAGAATGTTCAAACTCCTGTATAATTCTGCTTATTTCACATGCTAGTAAGGTTATGCTCAAGATCCTTCAAGCTAGGCTTCAGCAGTATTTGAACTGAGAATTCCAGATGTACAAGCTGGATTCAGAAAAGGCAGAAGAACCAGAGATCAAATTGCCAACATCCGTTGGATCATAGAGAAAGCAAGGGAATTCTAGAAAAACATCTGCTTCATTGACTATGCTAAAGCCTTTAACTGTGTGGATCACAAGAACCTGGAAAATTCTTGAAGACGTGGGAATACCAAGACCACCTTACCTGTCTCCTGAGGAACCAGGTCAAGAAGCAACAATGAGAACTGTACATGGAACAATGTACATGTTCGAAGGGGTGTGGCTGCTGAGGAGCTGCCTTCTGAACCCTCACAGGGACTTGTTGCAGCTCTTCTGAAAAAAAAAAAAAGGAAGCACCTAAACATACTGATTTCACAAAGAGGGGAAGTATGAACCAAAGGATGTTTTACAAGCTAGGTGTGGGGATGGAATGGGAGGGCTTTTCGGTGGTGTTGGGCTGCACCTCGCAGGCCTATACCCTAAATGTACCCAGCGTCAAGACCAAACAAAAGAGCCCAGAGTGCAGATGGAGACTACCCTCGATATTGCATATTGAGTGCATATTGCATATTGCAGGAGACATCATGGTTTAATGGATGCGGGAACCTACCTGTCTGAAGTAAGGCCCTGGGGGAACACCCCACCATGTGGGCTGATGGGAGGCAGGGCATGGTGGCAGGCTTCACTCCTCAGGAGAGGGGGAGGGTGCCCATTAAAGCCAAAATTGACATCAGGTGGGCTCATTAGTTATCGGGAAACCAGTAGGGGGGCCCTCTCCTCATAACCCTTTTGATAAGAATAATCACCAGCTGGGGTCTGGGGAAAGTACTAGGAAGGTGAGTCGTGTGAGTAGGGTGCAGGTGCAACAGGCACTGCTCGGGCAGGGCAGGGACAGACAGCAAGACAACAGGCATCTTGGGGGGGCCTGACCATACCTTCCTCTCCAACACACCCCGTATGACCTAGACAATCTTGGCCAGCCCCTCTTCTGTGATATTGCTGGGGTCAGGTTTGTACAGGGGACACTTCCACCAGATACCACAAATACAATACAGACAGGCCACCCCTGCTGGTTACAAACCCAGAGTCACAACCCTGGGAGGAGCTGGCCCTGGATCTAAGAGAAACACTTCACTGGCTTAGTCTCAGCTGTCATAGCACAGGTCTGCACCCCCATGTTATGCTGAGTGCCATTACAGGTGAACCTGTTAGGTCTTCCAAATAAGAACCAGTTAATGCCATTATTTCCAGTAGTCATGTACAGATGTGAGAGTTGGAGTATAAAGAAAGCTGAGCGCCAAAGAAGTGATGCTTTTGAACTGTGGTGTTGGAGAAGACTCTGGAGAGTGCCTTGGACAGCAAGGAGATCCAACCAGTCCATCCTAAAGGAAATCAGTCCTGAATATTCATTGGAAGGACTGATGCTGAAGCTGAAACTCCAATGCTTTGGCACCTGATGCAAAAAACTGACTCATTGGAAAAGACTCTGATGCTAGGAAATATCAAAGACAGGAGGAGAAGGGGATGGCAGAGGATGAGGTGGTTGGATGGCATCACCAACTCAACGGACATGAGTTTGAGCAAGCTCTGGGAGTTGGTGATGGACAGGGAGGCCTGGTGTGCTGTAGTCCATGGGGTCGCAAAGAGTCGGACATGACTGAGTTACTGAACTGAACTGAAGTAAAATAGTCTATTTTAAATACATTAAAATTAAATATGTTATTTAAATAATACAAATGTATTATTAAAATTAACTTCATTTTTCTATTTATTTTTTAATATGTGGTAACTAGAAAATTTAAAATCATGTATGTGGCTTGCATAATATTTCTGCTGGATAGCACTGCCCTAGAGATAAGAATTAAGAATGTATACTCAAGTTGACATAATCTTTAGTTTTAACACTTGCCCCAGGTCACTACTAGGAAAACACTCAGCGAACCAAAACAAACCTCACAGCTTTCATTAGGAACTCATAGGCCTTAGATGGCTGAAGAAATTATTTTGGAACAGGATCAATCTGGCTAAACCTCACCTTTTCCCCCTATGATTTTAAGAACTCTGCTAGTGCCCTGATTTCACACAGAAATTCCTATTTATAGGTTCCTAAGAATGGAGGAGAGTCAGGCTGAAGGGGTTAGAAAAAGGTAGTAGCTTTTGCTTTACTCTATGGTCTTACTGGGAATCCACTCCAGCACTCTTGCCTGGAAAATCCCATGGACGGAGGAGCCTGATAGGCTAGAGTCCATGGGGTCGCAAAGAGTCGGACACGACTGAACGACTGTAGCTCAAGGGGAAATGGTCTTACTGCTCCTGGCTGTTGTAAGGAGCTTTCTTCTGGTTAACGCTAGGTGGCAGCAGTACCATAAGATGGCAAGATGAGAAGCCCATCTAGGACAGTATAAAAAAAAAGAAGTCTCAAATCTCCAAACTTTGACCATGACCTCTTGTCAGCCATGGCTCAGTGCCTAGAAGTCTGGCCACTGAGCAGATAAAGTAGAGACACAAAAGTCATGCAGTACTGAAGTCCCACTAGAGCTTGGCAGGAAACTGCTATTTCTTCCTTTCCACATGAAGCAAAATACGGTTCTTTCCTACTCCCAGATGACTGGGTCACCTGGTTCAGCACAGTACAGTCTTGTTCCCAACTACACCAGGTTCCCAGCTTGTCGTGGAGGAATCTGAGGGGTGCTGTCACATTTCTCCTGCTGCCTGCCATAGGCAGAGTCAAAAGAGCACTCTGACAAGTCTCCACTTCACTCTGCTTTCAGCTGCTTTGTTGCTGGAGGATGTATTAATCAAGGTCTCACTTTATCCTGATTTTGTTTCATTTGATTGCAATGTGAACTTTTAACACTGTGAATAACTGAACTCCTCCCCTACCCTGCCCTGGCTCTACCTAAAAAAAATGACTGGAGGCCAAATAAAGATATTTCTAAACACCAAAACTCTGGGACTTCCCTGGTGGTCCAGTAGCTAAGACTCTGTGCTCCCAATGCAGGGGCTTAGGTTCCATCCCTGGTCAGGGAACTAGATCCCACATGCTGCAACTAAGGCCCAGCACAGCCAAATAAATAAGTATTTTTAAAATCTTTTGAACTGTGGTGTTCAAGAAGACTCTTGAGAGTCTCTTGGACTGCAAGAAAATCAACCCTGAATATTGACTGGAAGGACTAATGCTGAAGCTGAAGTTCCAATACTTTGGCCACCTGATGTGAAGAGCCGACTCACTGGAAAAGACCCTTATGCTGGGAAAGACTGAAGGCAGAAGAAGGGGACGACAGAGGATGAGATGGCTAGATGGCATCACTGACTCGATGGACATGAGTTTGAGTGAACTCAGGGAGTTGGTGATGGACAGGGAGGCCTGGCGTGCTGCGATTCATGGGGTCACAAAGAGTCAGACACGACTGAGTGACTGAACTGAACTGAACTGAACTGATAGACAAATGATCACTTGAATATGATGCTAGAATAAAAATACTTTTAGATCCGTTAAAGTGAAAGTTGCTCAGTCATGTTCAACTTTTTGTGACCCCGTGGACTATACACTCCATGGAATTCTCCAGGCCAGAATACTGGAGTGGGTAGCCTTTCCCATCCGCAGGGGATATTTCTGACCCAGGAGTTGAACTGGGGTCTCCAGCATTGCAGGCGGATTCTTTACCAACTGAGCTATCAGAAAAACCCCACTTTTAAATAGGCGAGCTATAAAAAGACTTGACTTTCAGAGTTTACCTGTTCAAGAAACTACTCCAGGATGTGTTTCATCAAAAGGAGGGATGAAACCATGAAGAAGATGTAGGATCCAGAAATAAGAAATCCAACACAGGCCAGAGGAGGTGAAGAAGGGTCCTGAGGGCAGCCCTCAGGGCCCAGGGAACAAATAGTAAAGACTGGAAGGATGCCTCCGAGAGAAAATGGAACTGGTGCACTATTTAACATGTCAAACCACATTGAAAAGATTTTGAAAGTTTCTTAGAGAGCTTAGAGATGAACTGATGAGAGACACATTCCAGATGTACAAGCTGGAATTAGAAAAGGCAAAGAGGAACGAGAGATCACATTGCTAACATCACAGAAAAAGCAAGGGAATTGCAGAGAAACGTCTACTTCTGCTTCATTGACAACAAAAAAGCTTTTGACTGTGTGGATCACAACAAACTATGGAAAATTCTTCAAGAGATGAATATAACAGACCACCTTACCTGCTTCCTGAGAAACCTGTATGCAGGCCAAGAAGCAATAGTTAGAACTGGACATGGAACAACAGACTGGTTCAAAATTGGGAAAGGAGTACAACAATGCTGTATATTGTCACTCTGCTTATTTAACTTCTATACAGAATACATCATGCGAAATGCCAGGCTAGATGATTCACAAGCTGGATTCAAGATTGCCAGGAGAAATATGAGCAACCTCAGATATGGAGATAATACCGCTCTAATGGCAGAAAGTGAAGAGGAACTAAAGAGCCTCTTGATGAAGGTGAAAGAGGAGACTGAAAAAGTTGGCTTCAAACTCAACCTTAAAAAAACAAAGATCATGGCATCTGGTCCCATCACTTCGTGGCAAATAAATGGGGGAAAAGTGGAACAGTGACAGATTTTTTATTTCTTGGGCTCCCAAAAAGTCACTACGGATGATGACCACAGCCATGAAATTAAAAGAGGCTTGCCCCTTGGAACGAAAGCTATGACAAACCTAGACCCCCAGACAGTATTAAAAAGCAAAGGCATCACTTTGGCAACAAAGGTCCATACAGTCAAAGCTATGGTTTTTCCAGGAGTCATGTACAGATGTGAGAGTTGAACCATAAAGAGGGCTGAGTGCATAAGAATTGATTATTTTGAACTGTGGTGCTGGAGAAGACTCTTGAGAGTCCCTTGGACTGCAAGACCAAACAAGTCAATCCTAAAGGAAATCAACTCTGAATATGCATTGGAAGGACTGATGCTGAATCTCCAGTACTTTCGCCACTCCATGCGAAGAGCCAACTCACTGAAAAAGACCCTGATGCTGGGAAAGATTGGAAGACAGAAGAGAAGGGGACGACAGAGGATAAGATGGTTGGATGGTATCACCGACTCAATGTTCATGAATTGAACAAACTCTGGGAGATAACGAAGGATGGGGAAGCCTGGAGTGCTGCAGTCCATGGGGTCACAGAGGGTCAGACATGACTTAGTGATGGAACAACAACAACAACAATATTTTAAAAGCAACCAAAAAAACAGATGATTAGTAACTTAGGAAAAAACAAAGTTTCAATATAGAAAGTAATCATATCTACTGTCTACTATGAACAATATTTACATAGTTGAAATAATATAAACACTGCATATTAATTTAGCCAAATACATGCTATAAATATATTGGGGGTGGAGGGAAGAAAAAGTATATGTTTAAGGAATTGTTTCAGGTAGCTAAATCCTATTCTTCCATAGTAGCTAACCAAGAGATAATTCTAAAATTGAAAACGTAAGAAATAGATGTAATAACATTCTATACAGGGATATAGAAAGAATTCCCAGAAGTAGGTAAAAGATTTGAAAGTAGTGGCCTTTGAGAAGCAGAAAGAGGAGATTGAGAGGAAGGGGCAGGTGACTGTAGTCTTTCAGTTTAACTAGTCATGCTATCACATTTTTGAGAACAACATATTTATAATAAAAATTAAATAAAAAAACAAATGCTACATTATCTGCTTTGACAGGATTTTGGATTAATCAGTTGTGTGCAGCTGTCAAAACTCAATGAATGCATACTTTAAGATTTACATATTTCATTGTATATATATTTTACATCAAAAGAAAAACTGATAAACAAAGCCTAAAATTCTAATGACATGCATAAGGACATCTGTAATTTACTTCAAAATCCTTCCCCAAAAAAAGATGGATCAATAAATGGACAGAAGGATGGATAAATACATAATAAAACAAGTACAGTAAAATGTTGACAGTAGATCCTAAGAGGTAGGTATATAGAGGTTTACTGTAAAATTCTTTCCATTTTGCTGTGTGTTTGAAAAAAAAATAATAAAAGTTTGGAACAAATAAAAACAAATTGAGGGGAGGAGCTAAGATGGCAGAGGAGTAAGACGGGGAGAACACTTTCTCCCTCACAAATTCATCAAAAGAACATTTAAACACCGAGTAAATTCCACAAAACAACTTCTGAATGCTGGCAGAGGACATCAGGCACCCAGAAAAGCACCCAAGTCTTCGAAAGGAGGTAGGAAAAAATATAAAAGACAAAAAAAGAGAGACAAAAGAGGGAGGGACGGATTTCCGTCCCGGGAAGGGAGGCTTAAAAAGAGAGAAGTTTCCAAACACCAGGAAACCTTCTCACTGCCGAATTTGTGCCAAGCCTTGGAAGCACAGAGGGCAACGTAACAGGGAGGAAAAATAAATAAACAATTAAAACCCACAGATTACGAGCCCTACGGTAACTCCCCCAGTGGAGAAGCAGCGCAGACACCTGCACACACCACTAGCAATTGGGGGCTGGGCAGGGAGGTGTGGCGTGCACTGCATCGCTTAGAGTAAGGATCTGGCCTGCATACCCCGAGCACTATCTGAGCGAAAAAATTTGGGTTAGCAAACCAGACTGTGGGATATCTACCACGCGAAAAGCCAGCTCTAACCTAAGACACCGCCAGGCCCACGCACGGAACAAAGGACTGAACAGAGATAGCTGGCTACAGACCATCCCCCTCCAGTGACAGGCAGCCAGAGCCGGAAGGGGGCATTCGCAGCCCCAGAGAGACATTATCTATAAAACTGTAAGCAGGCTTCTTTGCTAACTAAAACTTCTTGGGGGTCTGGATGGTCAACATCCGCCTGAGAAGGTGTGCCTGTTGTACACCTAGATAACTGAGCGGTGGGGAGGCGATAAGTCGCAGCAATCGCGCTCGCCAAACACCTCATCACCTTGAGCTGCTCGGACCTGGGAAGGGCACAAAACGCAGGCCCAACCAAGTCTGCGCCTCTGAGGACTACCCGAGTGCCTGAACCTGAGAGGCTTGGACCTGGGAGGTGCAAGCAGCCCAGGGCCAGACACAGATGGTTCCCGGCGGAGCAGCCTAGAGCCTGAGCAGTGTGGGCAGGGAAGCTACACGTGCCGTGAGCGGGGGCAGACCCAGTGTGGCTGAGGCACTGCGAGCACACGCCAGTGTTATTTGATTGCAGCGTCCCTCCTTCTCCACATCGTGACTGAACAAGCCAGCCTAAAAAAAAAAAAAAAAAAAAAAAGTGTCCTCCACCGTCCCCTTTGTGTCAGGGTGGAAACCAGACACTGAAGAGACCAACAAACAGAAGAATCTATAACAGAGGGAACCACCTTGGAAGCTACAGGCAATAGATTAAAACCCTGTGGTTAATACCGACTACATAGGAAGGGGCCTATAGATCTTGAGAAATATAAGTCGAATCAAGGAACTAGCTGAAAATGAACTGAACCCACAATACCCACAACAAAACTAGAGAAAGTCCTAGATATATTTTAACTATTTTTACGATCATTCTTTCTTTCTTTTTTTAAAATTTTTTAAACAATTTTAAGTCCTCTATTATTCCTTTAATTTTCACTTTTATAACCTACTATTACTTAGCCGAAAAAAGACCCTATTTTTTTAAAAGCAAACTTCATATATATATTTTTTTTTAATAATTTTTTTGATTTTTTTTTTTTTGCTTCTTTTCTTTAACATTGCATTTTTGAAATTCCAAACTCTACTCTAGATTTTTAATTTTAGCTTTTTGGTATTTGTTATCAATTTTGTACCTATATTTTTTTTATATAATTTTTGTGACTTTTTTTTCCTTCTCTCTCTTTCTTTCTCTTCTTTTATATAACATTGTACATCTGAAATTCGAAACTCTACTCTAGGTTTTTAATTTATGCTATTTGCTATTTGTTATCAATTTTGTACCTATACTTTCTTTATAATTTTTGCGACTTTGTTTGTTTTTGTTTGTTTTTTTCTCTCTTTATTTTCCTTCTTCTTTTCTTTAACATTGTATTTTTGAAATTCCAAACTCTAGATTTTTAATTTCTGCTTTTATGTATTTGTTACCAATTTTGTACCTTTAAGAACCCAATCTTCAGTACTCATTTATCACTAGGGAGCGAGATTACTGGCTTGACTGCTCTCTCTGCCTTTGGACTCTCCTTTTTCTCCACCAGGTTGCCTGTGTCTCCTCCCTAACCCCTCTCTACTCTACCCAACTCTGTGAATTTCTGTGTGTTCCAGACGGTGGAGAACACTTAGGGAACTGATTACTGGCTGGATCTGTCTCCCTCCTTTTCATTCCCCCCTTTTATCCTCCTGGCCACCTCTGTCTCCTTCCTCCTTCTTCCCTTCTCTGTATAACTCCATGAACATCTCTGAGCGGTCCAGTTGTGGAGTGCACATGAGGACGTGATTACTGGCTAGCCCACTCTCTCCTCTATTGATTCCACCTCATCTCATTCGGGTCACCTCTAACTCCCTCCTCCCTCTTCTCTTCTCCTTGTAACGCTGTGAAACTCTCTGGGTGACCCTCACGGTGGAGAAACTTTTCATCTTTAACATAGATGTTTTATCAATGGTGCTGTATAGAAGGAGAAGTTTTGAAATGACTGAAAAATAGGACCGATAACTGGAAGCAGGAGGCTTAAGTCCAAACCCTGACTCCAGGGAACTCCTGACTCCAGGGAACATTAATTGACAGGAGCTCATCAAATGCCTCCACACCTACACTGAAACCAAGTACCACACAAGGGCCAACAAGTTCCAGGGCAAGACATACCAAGCAAATTCTCCCAGCAACAAAGGAACACAGCCCTGAGCTCCAAGATACAGGCTGCCCAAAGTCACCCCAAAACCATAGACATCTCATAACTCATTACTGGACACTTCATTGCACTCCAGAGAGGACAAATACAGCCCCATCCACCAGAACACCGACACAAGCTTCCCTAACCAAGAAACCTTGACAAGCCACCTGTACAAACCCACACAGAGTGAGGAAACGCCACAATAAAGAGAACTCCACAAACTGCCAGAATACAGAAAGGACACCCCAATCTCAGCAATTTAAACAAGATGAAGAGACAGAGGAATACCCAGCAGATAAAGGAACAGGATAAATGCCCACCAAACCAAACAAAAGAGGAAGAGATAGGGAATCTACCTGATAAAGAATTCCAAATAATGATAGTGAAATTGATCCAAAATCTTGAAATCAAAATGGAATCACAGATAAATAGCCTGGAGACAAGGATTGAGAAGATGCAAGAAAGGTTTAACAAGGACCTAGAAGAAATAAAAAAGAGTCAATATATAATGAATAATGCAATAAATGAAATTAAAAACACTCTGGAGGCAACAAATAGTAGAATAAAAGAGGCAGAAGATAGGATTAGTGAATTAGAAGATAGAATGGTAGAAATAAATGAATCAGAGAGGAAAAAAGAAAAACGAATTAAAAGAAATGAGGACAATCTCAGAGACCTTCAGGACAATATTAAACACTACAACATTCGAATCATAGGGGTCCCAGAAGAAGAAGACAAAAAGAAAAACCATGAGAAAATACTTGAGGAGATAATAGTTGAAAACTTCATTAAAATGGGGAAGGAAATAATCACTCAAGTCCAAGAAACCCAGAGAGTCCCAAACAGGATAAACCCAAGGCGAAACACCCCAAGACACATATTAATCAAATTAACAAAGATCAAACACAAAGAACAAATATTAAAAGCAGCAAGGGAAAAACAACAATTAACACACAAGGGAATTCCCATAAGGGTAACAGCTGATCTTTCAATAGAAACTCTTCAAGCCAGGAGGGAATGGGAAGACATACTTAAAATGATGAAAGAAAATAACCTACACCCCAGATTATTGTACCCAGCAAGGATCTCATTCAAATATGAAGGAGAAATCAAAAGCTTTACAGACAAGCAAAAGCTGAGAGAATTCAGCACCACCAAACCAGCTCTCCAACAAATACTAAAGGATATTCTCTAGATAGGAAACACAAAAACGGTGTATAAATTCGAACCCAAAACAATAAAGTAAATGACAACGGGATCATACTTATCAGTAATTACCTTAAACGTAAATGGGTTGAATGCCCCAACCAAAAGACAAAGACTGGCTGAATGGATACAAAAACAAGACCCCTACATATGTTGTCTACAAGAGACCCACCTCAAAACAGGAGACACATACAGACTGAAAGTGAAGGGCTGGAAAAAGATTTTTCATGCAAATAGGGACCAAAAGAAAGCAGGAGTAGCAATACTCATATCAGATAAAATACACTTTAAAACAAAGGCTGTGAAAAGAGACAAAGATGGTCACTACATAATGATCAAAGGATCAATCTAAGAAGAAGATATAACAATTATAAATATATATGCACCCAACACGGGAGTGCCGCAATATGTAAGACAAATGCTAACAAGTATGAAAGGAGAAATTAACAATAACAAAATAATAGTGGGAGACTTTAATACCCCAATCACACCTATGGATAGATAAACTAAACAGAAAATTAACAAGGAAGCACAAACTTTAAATGATACAATAGACCAGTTTGACCTAATTGATATCTGTAGGACATTCCATCCCAAAACAATGAATTTCACCTTTTTCTCAAGCACACATGGAACCTTCTCCAGGATAGATCACATCCTGGGCCATAAATCTAGGCTTGGTAAATTCAAAAAAATAGAAATCATTCCAAGCATCTTCTCTGACCACAATGCAGTAAGATTAGATCTCAATTACAGAAGAAAAACTATTAAAAATACCAACATATGGAGGCTGAACAACACGCTGCTGAATAACCAACAAATCACAGCAGAAATCAAAAAAGAAATCAAAATTTGCATAGAAACGAAAGAAAATGAAAACACAACAACCCAAAACGTGTGAGACACTGTAAAAGCAGTCCTAAGGGGAAAGTTCATAGCAATACAGGCATACCTCAAGAAACAAGAAAAAAGTCAAATAAATAACCTAACCCTACACCTAAAGCAACTAGAAAAGGAAGAAATGAAGAACCCCAGGGTTAGTAGAAGGAAAGAAATCTTAAAAATTAGGGCCAAAATAAATGCAAAAGAAACAAGAGACCGTAGCAAAAATCAACAAAGCCAAAAGCTGGTTCTTTGAAAGGATAAATAAAATTGACAAACCATTAGCCAGACTCATCAAGAAACAAAGGGAGAAAAATCAAATCAATAAAATTAGAAATGAAAATGGAGAGATCACAACAGACAACACAGAAATACAAAGGATCGTAAGAGACTACTATCAACAATTATATGCCAATAAAATGGACAACGTGGAAGAAATGGACAAATTCTTAGAAAAGTACAACTTTCCAAAACTGGACCAGGAAGAAATAGAAAATCTTAACAGACCCATCACAAGCACATAAATTGAAAACGTAATCAAAAATCTTCCAGCAAACAAAAGCCCAGGTCCAGACGGCTTCACAGCTGAATTCTACCAAAAATTGAGAGAAGAGCTAACACCTATCCTGCTCAAACTCTTCCAGAAAATTGCAGAGGAAGGTAAACTTCCAAACTCATTCTATGAGGCCACCATCACCCTAATACCAAAACCTGACAAAGATCCCACAAAAAAAGAAAACTACAGACCAATATCACTGATGAACATAGATGCAAAAATCCTTAACAAAATTCTAGCAATCAGAATCCAACAACACATTAAAAAGACCATACACCATGACCAAGTGGGCTTTATCCCAGGGATGCAAGGATTCTTCAATATCCGCAAATCAATCAATGTAATACACCACATTAACAAATTGAAAAATAAAAACCATATGATTATCTCAATAGATGCAGAGAAAGCCTTTGACAAAATTCAACATCCATTTATGATAAAAACTCTCCAGAAAGCAGGAATAGAAGGAACATACCTCAACATAATAAAAGCTATATATGACAAACACACAGCAAACATTATCCTCAATGGTGAAAAATTGAAAGCATTTCCTCTAAAGTCAGGAACAAGACAAGGGTGCCCACTTTCACCATTACTATTCAACATAGTTTTGGAAGTTTTGGCCACAGCAATCAGAGCAGAAAAAGAAATAAAAGGAATCCAAATTGGAAAAGAAGAAGGAAAACTCTCACTGTTTGCAGATGTCATGATCCTCTACATAGAAAACCCTAAAGACTCCACCAGAAAATTCCTAGAACTAATCAATGATTACAGTAAAGCTGCAGGATATAAAATCAACACATAGAAATCCCTTGCATTCTTATACACTAATAATGAGAAAATAGAAAGAGAAATTAAGGAAACAATTCCATTCACCATTGCAACGGAAAGAATAAAATACTTTGGAATATATCTACTGAAAGAAACTAAAGACCTATATATAGAAAACTATAAAACACTGGTGAAAGAAATCAAAGAGGACACTAATAGATGGAGAAATATACCATGTTCATGGATTGGAAGAATCAATATAGTGAAAATGAGTATACTACCCAAAGCAATTTATAGATTCAATGCAATCCTTATCAAGCTACCAATGGTATTCTTCACAGAGCTAGAACAAATAATTTCACAATTTGTATGGAAATATAAAAAACCTCGAATAGCCAAAGCTATCTTGAGAAAGAAGAATGGAACTGGAGGAATCAACCTGCCTGACTTCAGGCTCTACTACAAAGCCACAGTCATCAAGACAGTATGATACTGGCACAAAGACAGAAATATAGATCAATGGAACAAAATAGAAAGCCCAGAGATAAATCCACGCACATATGGACACCTTATCTTTGACAAAGGAGGCAAGAATATACAATGGATTAAAGACAATCTCTTTAACAAGTGGTGCTTTGAAAACTGGTCAACCACTTGTAAAAGAATGAAACTAGACCACTTTCTAATACCATACACAAAAATAAACTCAAAATGGCTTAAAGATCTAAACGTAAGACCAGGAACTAGAAAACTCCTAGAGGAGAACATAGGCAAAACATTCTCTGACATACATCACAGCAGGATCCTCTATGACCCACTTCCCAGAATATTGGAAATAATAGCAAAAATAAACAAATGCGACCTAATTAAACTTAAAAGCTTCTGCACAACAAAGGAAACTATTAGCAAGGTGAAAAGACAGCCTTCAGAATGGGAGAAAATAATAGCAAAGGAAGCAACTGACAAACAACTAATCTCAAAAATATACAAGCAACTCCTACAGCTCAACTCCAGAAAAATAAATGACCCAATCAAAAAATGGGCCAAGGAACTAAATAGACATTTCTCCAAAGAAGACATACAAATGGCTAACAAACACATGAAAAGATGTTCAACATCACTCATTATCAGAGAAATGCAAATCAAAACCACAATGAGGTACCATTTCACGCCAGTCAGAATGGCTGCGGTCCAAAACTCTACAAGCAATAAATGCTGGAGAGGGTGTGGAGAAAAGGGAACCCTCTTACACTGTTGGTGGGAATGCAAACTAGTACAGCCACTATGGAGAACAGTGTGGAGATTCCTTAAAAAACTGGAAATAGGACTGCCTTATGATCCAGCAATCCCACTGCTGGGCATACACACTGAGGAAACCAGAAGGGAAAGAGACACGTGTACCCCAATGTTCATCGCGGCACTGTTTATAATAGCCAGGACATGGAAGCAACCTAGATGTCCATCAGCAGATGAATGGATAAGAAAGCTGTGGTACATATACACAATGGAGTATTACTCGGCCATTAAAAAGAATACATTTGAATCAGTTCTAGTGAGGTCGATGAAACTGGAGCCTATTATACAGAGTGAAGTAAGCCAGAAAGAAAAACACCAATACAGTATACTAATGCATATATATGGAATTTAGAAAGATGGTAACAGTAACCCTGTATACGAGACAGCAAAAGAGACACTGATGTGTAGAACAGTCTTATGGAGTCTGTGGGAGAGGGAGAGGGTGGGATGATTTTGGAGAATGACATTGAAACATGTATAATATCAGGTATGAAACGAGTCGCCAGTCCAGGTTCGATACACGATACTGGATGCTTAGGGCTGGTGCACTGGGACGACCCAGAGGGATGGTATGGGGAGGGAGGAGGGAGGAGGGTTCAGGATGGGGAGCACATGTACGTGTTGCGGATTCATTTCAATATTTGGCAAAACCAATACAATATTGTAAAGTTTAAAAATAAAATAAAACTAAAAATTAAAACAAAACAAAACAAATTGAGCACTAAAATTCAAGAGAGAATGTTCTGTCTGGTGTACCAGCTAGGTAAACTTTAATTTTAAAATGCCACTTGCTTTTCAGAAGCATCCTGTAGCCATTTGACCCACAGATGACTGGTCAAATCAAAGAGGGCTGTGACACGTGAAGATGAGGGCAGAATGATATTTCTTGTTGGCACTTTTACCAGTTTCTCTACAGGATACGTATGTTGTGCAACAATGAATTTTTAATCCATCTTAGCAAGATTTGTCCTCTGGTTATAAATATCCCTGTTGTCACATGCTCACCTATTTCTTAGCTCCAACTGAATTGTAAACTCATCCAAGCTATAGTTTATAACCTCCAGGATCACACACCCAGTGCTTCATCAATATCAGTTTTACTCTAATATACCACAGAGAAAAAGTAGCTCCCTGGAATAACAGATTAAGGAACAAATAAGCCAGAATGTCTGGGGAATAGAGTCATACAATTTTCATTACAATGACTCTTAGGGCTTGGATCCAGTCTCGTTGTGGAGAAACTAAGTGTAAGAGAGATTAAGTCACATATCCAGAGTGATATGGCTATTTAGTGTGATTATCTTTGGGTATTTGCTTCTTTATGTCCATTTAAACTATTAAATAAGTCTGTGGAATATGACACACATATACTTGAATAAACAGCCACCCTTCCCCCAAAGAGGCACTTGATTAAAAAAAAAAAAAAAAGAACAAAACTATGGGACAGGACTTAAGAGATGGTTACTGAGCCAAACTTGGGTTTGCTTGCCTGACTTGCAGCAAAATCAATCTACTGACATGGGGTTGGGTGAAGGAAAGGACAGTGTTTATTGCAGGGCCAAGCAAGGAGAATGGGTAGCACATGATCAAAAGACCTGAACCCCCTGATGGCTTTCAGGGAGGGGTTTGTAAAGGCAACATTATTAGGTTTGAAGGTTGTAGGGTGCATGATCAGCCTGTAGACATTCTTCGAATTGGTTGTGGTGAGGTCACTGGGTGGTATATTGGAAGTTAGCATCATCAACCTTCTGGTTCCTACCAGTCTGGGGTCTACATGCTTGTGGTCAGCATGCAGTTTCTCTCTGACACTTGGTAGGGTTTTAGTATCCTCAAAAACAATTCAAGGAATGGCTCAGGATATTGTCTATAACCCTTAAGGAGGAACTAAAGGTCTTTGATTTTATTTTATGGTTAAACTACTGTAATTTTGTCTTGCTTGACTGATATTGTTGTGTTTCTGCATTTTCTCACTTCTCTGATCAAATATACTCTTTGGAATGTGGGGAAGGTCTAAGAGGCTAAATCCTTTTTACAAACAAGAGGTAGGAGACATGGAGGGTATGTTGCCAGGAAGGCCCCACAGAGTCTGGCTCAGTTTCAAGACCACAAGTTCCTATCCAGTCTGTTTGTAGGGTGAAGTGGGAGCAGGAGGATGTTAAGTGAGTGAAAAGTGTCTGTGGTAAAATTAGTGATACACACTACCTTGTCGATGAAGCCTGAGCATATTAATGAAGCCCGAGCATATTACACTGAGAAGCCAAACACAAAAAGGTCACATATTGTATGATTCCATTTATATGAAATATCCAAAACAGGCAAATCCATAGAGACAGAAAGCAGACTCATGGTTGCCAGGGGCTGGGCAGAAGGCAAATGAGGAGTAACTGCTTACTGGATATGGGTTTTATCTTGAAGTAAATAAAATGCTTTGGACCTAAGTATAAATGAATATATTATGAACGTACCAAATGCTACTGAATTGTTCCCTTCAGAATGGTTAACTTTATATTATATACATTTCACCTCAATAAAGAAAACACATGTCCAATGAGAGCAAAAGCAAACATAGCAACATGTTAACAACTGGTAGATCTAGGTACCGGCCATCAGGAATTCATTGTACTTATGCTAGGAACATTTCTGTTAGGTTTAAAATTTTTTAAAAGAAAAGATTAATAAAAATAAAATATCTCTAGGAAAAAAAAATCATTTAGTGATAGTGAAAAATTGAGGTCACCAGTTGCAATCTAAAATTCATACAGTTTCATACCTATCACTTGATCACTGGCATGTCAAAAGTAGGAACAACTCTTACTTCATTGGCTGGTAAGGTTTCTAACAATGAAAATTACTTTCCAGGGGAGTCACAAGCCAACACTCTTTAACTTCAGAACCTATTAACATGCAGATTTCTGAACATCAGCACCTAAAAATACATTTATTGGGTCCTTTTGAACAGGTGGTATTAAGATGCGGTTTAGCTAAACGGTCTGAGCTTTGGAAATTACATGTGTATATTCTGGTTTTGTCACCCGCAGATGAGTTTTACCAATCCACTGATGGATAAAAGCAAAAGGGTGCAAGCTCCTGAGAGTTTCACAGGAGAAACATTAGGGGCACAAGAGACCATTTTGACCCTTGCACAGTGTGTCCTGAAACTCAAGCAGTGATATAGGAAAGATAATACCCCATCCTGTAACCTCATAATAACCAGAAAATGGCATGTCTGCCTCTAATGCACAGTGGGTCGGCAAGGAGATCCAACCAGTCCATCCTAAAGGAAATCAGTCCTGAATATGCAGTCCTGAATAAGGACTGATGCTGAAGCTGAAACGCCAATACTTGGCCATCTGATGGAAAGAACTGACTCACTGGAAAAGACCCTGATGCTGGGAAAGACTGAAGGTGGGAGAAGAAAGGGACAATAGAGGATGAGATGGTTGGATTGCATCACTGGCTCGACGGACAGGAGTTTGAGTAAATTCTGGGAGTTGGTGATGGACAGGGAGGCCTGGCATGCTGCAATGCATGGGGTCACAAAGAGTTGGACTTGACTGAGCTACTGAACTGAACCAAACATGTCGGGGCCCGTGTGAAGTGCTAGACAGAGTGCTGAATAAAGAGTTTACATTCAGAGGAGAGGACAGATACTGAACATTCAACAAGCACAGGTATCCTGGAAGCATTCCTGGGATGCTTGGGAAGTCAGAGAAGGCTGCTGATACCAGGAAGGCCAAAGGCTAGGCTAGACCAGGCCAAGGCTAGAGAGATTTAGCAGCATGTCTGACAGCCAAATAACAAGAAGAGAAAAGTAGTTTACCCCAGACCCAAATGGAAATCTAATATGTAAAGTCAAATTTGGGAGAGGCCTGAAGGCCAGTGAGGCAATCAAGATCTGTTCCACAAATTCCACACTGGATCAGAAGGAAAGTCCAAGTGCAGAGACAAGCACTGGACTGCATGCATTGGACCACACATGAGAGCTCAAGAAGACAATGTTGTTGGAATAGAAGACTGGGCACAGTGCTCAAGCCTCTGGTACTTTGGCACTAGAAATAGAGTAGAACACCCATTGCACAAACAGGTCTGGACCAAGATATATTACAGCTGAGGCAACCTAAGAATTAGATATGTGCTTCTGATGCTGTCCTTCCAATATTAATGCAGCCTTTTCTTACTGAGGGAGGAGAACTGGCATCAGGATGGTTTTTGTTATTTCTACTGTCTACTTCGCTAAAGTAGGACTGATTTGTAAGTTGATGGTTATAGAAGTAGTCACACATGTAGATCTGAGTTAAATGGTACCATATTTCTGATTTTCATTGGAAATGGTATTACCTTTACAGATTGGTGCTCAGAGCAATTATACACTTGGTCTGTCTTTTAACTTGGCTCTGAGCCTGAAGGATCCCAGAATACAAGTGTCTGCTAATTGCCCTGGTGTGAATGGCCAAGGGCTGGTGTGTGTGTATGTGTATATGCATACAAATAAAAGTGTATCTGTGTGTGATTGTTTGTATGTATGTGTGCATGTGTGTGTGTATGTGCATGCATGTGTCCCTCCTCCTGAACAAGGTGGATTCTACCAGGGTTAGAAATATGTCAGTAGTATTGAATCATCTAAATTTTATCACTTGCGAGTTTAAAACTCAACACTTTTTATATAGCCTTTTCTCTTTTTTATTCAAACCCCAGAGCTTGGATTCAAGAGTCTGCAAGCATGGAGTCCACCCAAAGATGGGCACAATAAAGGATAAACATGGTAGAGACCGAGTAGATGCTGAAGAGATCAAGAAGAGATGGAAAGAATACACAGAAGAACTGTATAAAAAAGATCTTATTGAACCAGATCGCTACAATGGTGTGGTTAGTCACCCAAACCCAGACATTCTGGAGTGTGAAGCCAAGTGGGCCTTAAGAAGCACTGCTGTTAATAAAGCTAGTGGATGCGATGGAATTCCAAAAGAACTATCCAAATCTCTAAAGGAGGATGCCATCAAAATGTTGCATTCATTATGTCAACAAATCTGGAAAACCCAGCAGTGGGCACAGGACTGGAAAAGTCCTCAACCCAATTCCCAAGAAAGGTGGTACTAAAGAATGTTCTAACCATCAGACAACTGCACTCATTTCCCATGCTAGTAAGGTCATGCTTAAAATCTTGCATGCTAGGCTTCAGAATTAGATGAATCAAGAACTTCCAGATGTCCACGCTGGGTTTAGAAAAAGAAGAGGAACTAGAGATCAAATTGCCAACAGTTGCTGGAGTATAGAAAATGCAAGGGAATTTCAGCAAAACAGCTATCTCGGTTTCATTGACTACATGAAAGCCTTTGACTGTATAGATCATGACAAACTGTGGAAAGCTCTTAGAGAGATGGGAATACCAGACCCTCTTACTTGTCTCTTGAGAAACCTGTATGCAGGTCAAGAAGCAACAGTTAAAACCCTGTATGGAACAACTGATTGGTTTAAGATTGAGAAAAGAGTATGACAGGGCTGTCTGCTGTCACTCTGTCTAACCTATATGCACAGCACATCAGGAGAAATGCCAGGCTGGATGAGTTGCAAGTCTGAATCAAGATAGGCAGGAGAAACATCAACAGCCTCAGATATGCAGATGATATCACTCTAATGGCAGAAAGCAAAGAGGAACTAAAGAGCCTCTTGATGAGGGTGAGGGAGGATAGTGAAAGAGCGGGCTTAAAACTAAATATTCAAAACACTAAGGGCATGCCTTCTAGCCCGATTACTGCATGGCCAATAGAGGGGGAAAAGGTGGGAAGTAGTGACAGATTTCCTCTTCTTGGGCTCGAAAACCACTGCAGATAGCAACTGCAGCCATAAATTCAGAAGACAATTGCTTCTTGGCAGGAAAGCAATGACAAACCTAGACAGTGTGTTGAAAAGCAGAGACGTTACTCTGCCAACAGAGGTCCATATAGTCAAGGCTATGGTTTTCCCAGTCATCATGTATGGCTGTGAGATCAGAACGCCAAAGAATTAGTGCCTTCGAACTGTGGTGCTGGAGAAGACTCCTGAATGTCCCTTGGACCACAAGGGGGTCAAACCAGTCAATCTTTTTTTCTTTTTTTAACCTTACACTATTGTAATGGTTTTGCCATACATCAACATGAATCCGCCACGGGTATACACGTGTTTCCCATCCTGAACCCCCTCCCATCTCCATCCCCATACCATCCCTCTGGGTCATCCCTGTGCACCAGCCCCGAGCATCCTGTATCATGCATCGAACCTGGACTTGCAATTCATTTCGCATATGATATTATACATGTTTCAATGCCATTCTCCCAATCATCCCACCCTCGCACTCTCCTGCAGAGTCCAAAAGACTGTTCTATACATCTGTGTCTCTTTTGCTGTCTCACATACAGAGTTATCATTACCATCTTTCTAAATCCCATATATATGTGTTAGTATACTGTATACTATCCAGTCAATCTTAAGGGAGATTAAGCCTGAATATTCACTGGAAGGATTGATGCTGAAGCTGAAGCTCCAGTATTTTGGTCATCTGATGCAAACAGAAAACTCATTGGAAAAGTCCCTGATGCTGGGAAAGATCGAGGGCAGGAGAAGAGGGTGTCAGAGGATGAGATGCCTGAACGGCATCACTGATGCAATGAACATGAACTCGGGCAAACTCTGGAAGATGGTGAGGGACAGGGAGGCCTGGCATGCTGCAGTCCATGGGGTCACAAAGAGTGGGATATGACTGGGCAACTGAACTACAAACATGGAAAAGCCATGCCTGTGATCCTTAATGGCTGTAAGACCCTGGGCAGGTTCTCAACCCCATTAAGTGGTAGTTTCCTGCGCTTTAAAATGGGGATAATAATATTTCACTCCTAAGATTGTTGTGAAGGAAAAACAGCATACTGAAAGCATTGAATGTGATTCCTGGATCATCATAAGCACTAAGTAGATGCTCTTATGGTTAGAATTGTAGGTACTAAACAAGGGCTACAAACATCCAGATACCACCCAAACTAGGGTTTACACTCATTTCCCAACATTACAGTGTGCCTTATAAATAGTTAAAATACTAAACAAACTGTAGACATAACTAAAGCAACCCAATTAAAATGCTTCATCATTTGCCACTTTAGAAGGTACTCAAAAGCTAGGCAATTCTCTTCTAGACAAACAGATGGCCATTTCTCATCTTAATATAGGTAGGATGTTTTTGTGAACACAAGCTGATCTGGCTTAAAAATCCAAGCATTCTTTTAGCTCTACATAAATTAATAACTCAAAAGAAAAATTTTAAAGAACAAACTGCCATTTTGCTAAAATGACAGTCCATTAATGGATGCCTCTAAACTTAGCAAGCTCTCCAGCTGTCTTATCGGTGGGTTTTTGTTGTCTCCCTCAAATGCACACTGATGGCCAGATCTCAGCAGCATCAGATGGAATGAGATGCAGCTAGCCAACAGTCCAGGACCACCTTCTTCCTGGGGTAGATATTAACCCTGCTATAGTGGACATTTAATCCATTAACTAACGATGAAAAAGGAGGGATAAGAGTGTTATATCCTGACATTAATAGTTTCAAACAACCTAATGAGACTGTTTGGAAGGCATACTAGGACGCCTTCCAAAGTTGATGAGCTCAACCATTGATGGGAGTAACTGAAGAAAACATTCAGCGCAGTTTGCTTCAACAGTTCTTTTCTGAACTGCCCATGAATCCTGAAACTGAAGTTCATTTGGAGTTTTTTTATACCATGTTTACAGAGATCCTGAACCATGGAAAAGAACAGCTCCTTATCACCAACTGCTCAATCTGTTCATCTATTCATTCACCACTCTATCCATCCATTCATCCATATCTGATCCATCCATCCAGCTGCCCCACAAATACTTACTGAAAGTTCTTCCTCTCATGGAGCTTAACAAGAATGATGTGATATAATATGGTGCTATTATTCTAGAGATAACAATAAATAAAATAAATGAGGGGTGAAGGAATACAGTGCAGTACATGTGTGCAAATTTAAATAGGAGAGAAGGGATGGTCTCAGTAAGTAGGCAATATTTGGGCAATGCCCTGAAGGAGGTAAGGGAATAAACCATGCATATGTCTGAAAGAAGAATGTTCCATATAGAGAAACAGCATGTGCAAAGCTGAGTGTGTACTTTGTGAGATGGAGAAATACCAAGGAGGCCTAACATAGCACAATTCCACTGGTCGATGAGACCAGAAAGCCCTGGTATTTTCCCACACTGTGTTATCCTGGGTTCCCTGGAAAACAGAGCCTGAAGAAAGGTTTAAATGCTAAAGCTTTCGTGGGAGATATAATCCATGGCAGCTAAAGTGAGGAGAAAAGAGGGAGATTCAAATACAAGGTGAGGGACTTCCCTGGTGGTCCAGTGGCTAAGACTCCACACTCCCAAAGCAGGGGGCCTGGGTTCAGTCCCTGGTCTGGGAACTAGATCCTACATGCTGCAAAGAAGAGTTCACACGCCACAACTAAAGATCCCACGAGCCACAACGAAGATTCCGAGCAGCCAAATAAATAAATAAATAAATATTCAAATGTAAGATGATGTCCTGTGATACTGGTCACTGCTTCCCAACAAACTTTCCATCAAACACTATGAGAGAAACCGCTGATTCTCTCAGGTGTGTCCACCTGGTACCAAGATGAAAAGAAAGAACTGTGCCCCATTACAGCCCATCAGAGAGGGAACGCATAGGGAACTTAGCTGCTGACTCTCTGCTGTCTCCTGTCTCTACACTGATCAGAGTTTGTCCCACGGGCATTAACTTCCCTGCACATCTACACAGAAAATCATAAGACCTGTGCACTTTATTCTGTGTAAAACTAAAGGTAAATTTCTCTTGAATACTAACAAACGACAAATAGTCTGTTGCTTCAGCCTAGGTCCCAAAGAGAAGATGATGTGTCGCAGGACTAGTGAAATAAACCTTTGTTGATATACGCCACTGAAATTTTAGAGTCAATTTTTGTTGCAGCATAACCTAGCATATCCTGATTGACACAAGGATTCACTGCCCCATTAGTACATTAATGACATGAGGTTTTCAGTAAAGACATCTACTTAATGTTATTTAATCCAGTATTCTCAAACTGTTTTGATTAGTGAATATTCTTTCCACAGAGCACCTTAATATAATGGAAGTAGTTTGACAAAACACCATCTGTATAATCTTCTGCAAGGAGATTGGGCAACACACCCTACTGTGCAATAATTAAAATATTCCCAGATCTTGGCAGTTTGGGTATGAATGATGTCACATTTTTATGCTCAAACTGGACTTCCCGCGTGACCTAGTGGAAAAGAATCCATCTGCCAATGCAGGTACACTGGTTCAATCCCTCCCGGTCCGTATGCCCTGGAGCAACTAAGCCGGTGCACCACAACTACTCAGCCCACGTGCCCTAGAGCCAGTGCTCTGGAAGAGAAGCCACTGCAGTGAGAAGCCCCGGATCTCCCCAACTAGAGAAAGCCCCTGAGCAGCAAAAATCCAGCACAACCAAATATTATCTAAATAAAATTTAAAAAACACACACATTTATGCCCAAATTAAGGATTCCTAGCCCAAGACTACTGTTCTGCTGCATCCCACAGGCCAGCAAGGCCTCACTTGCCCAGTTTCCCGACCAAAGAAAGGGCCCTAAGTCAGCGACAGAGACGAAGACATCATGGTTTACCTGATGGAGGACGCTGCCTGTCTCCAGCAAGGTCCTGGAACAACATCCCATCGTGTGCAACGCTGGAGCAAGCAGGCAGGACAGACACGTTGGCAGGTTTCACTGCTGGGGGCTGGGGGAAGCCAGGATTACCAATTGTACGGGAATTGACCTCAGGTGATCCCTGCCAGGCAGACGCCCTGGAGAAGGAAACGGCTATGCTCATCTGGAGAATGCCTGGCAGGCTACAGTCAAAGACTGGGACATGGCTTAACATGCACGCGTGCAAGCACGCAGGCACCCACGAACCCAGGCGCCCATGCATGCAAGCACTCAGGCACACGCTTACACACGCAGGAGGCCAAACACGCAGCCATGCACACATGCACGCTGCCACGAACTCACGCATACACACACGCATGCACACATGCACGCAAGCACATACCTAGACACGCACCCATGCACGCATTTGGGCACCCACAGATGCACGTGGACGTCCACGAGAGTACGCATGCGCACACAACACACGCACACAAGCGCGCGCTCACCACGCACGCATGCGCACATAAGAACCCATACTCGTGGGCACCAAGTCTACCGCTGCGCAGAAACAGCTGATCGCGGAAACCAGTTGAGGCGCAGATTCCTCATCAGCCGTTTGGTAAGATATAGTTAGCTGGGCCGTGGGGCAAGGAGGTGGGAAGCTTAGTCCTGCTGGTAGGGTGTAGGTGAAGTAGGCACTAGTCAGACAGAGGAGAGACAGAGAGCAAGAACACAGCCATTTTGAGTGGCTCGATCTTCCAACTGCAACTAGAAATTCCTCGATGCTCCTAGGACTTCACAGGGCAAGTATCTTACAGGTAGTTAGGAAAACGCTTGCGCATGTTCTTCTGAGCTGTGTTTGTTGTCACGTATCTATTGCTACTTCGTGGTTGCCAGGTAGGCACCTATTTCTATTCTATGACTTGCCATTCCCAGCACTCACTTTAAGGTCCTATAGCCCCAGTAGGAGGAGCCTGGTAGGCTGCACTCCAAGGGGTCGCTAAGAGTCGGACATGACTGAGCAACTTCTCTTTCACTTTTCACTTTCATGCATTGGAGAAGGAAATGGCAACCCACTCCAGTGTTCTTGCCTGGAGAATCCCAGGGACCGGGGTGCCTGGTGGGCTGCCGTCTCTGGGGCCGCACAGAGTCGGACAAGACTGAAGCGACTTAGCAGCAGCAGCAGCAGCCCCAGTGTTATGTGATGGTCTCAGAAAGAGTAGGTCTGGGGAGCATAACCCTTCTCGCCCTTTTTTACTTTATCTTGAGTAATTTTTTTTTTCATATTTTATCTCCTCTGCACAATAATCACATAACCCTTTCTTGGGCCCAACATGTCAGAACCTCTGATGAACAGAGCACATTCACCCATTAGGCACTGACCCCTCCCTCTAGGGGGCCCCAGAACTCTCATCAGATGAGGCACAGGGCTGACACCAGGTTAAAAATTTGTCTTCTGTCACCCCTCTATCCAGAGATCTTTCCTCTTTTGCCTCTCAGATGAAAGGGACCTTAAATCAACTCAGGTAAGGCCAGGACGGGCTTCCCTTGTGGCTCAGTGGTAAAGAATCTGCCTGCCAATGCAGGAGATGCAAGAGACACAGGTTCGATCCCTGGCTTGGCAAGATCTCCTGGAGAAGGAAATGGTAACCCACTCCAGTATTCTTGCCTGGGAAATTCCATAGGCAGAGGAGCCTGGCCGGCTACAGTCCATGGGGTCCCAAAGAGTCCAACACCTCTCCCCCTCCCACCCTCCCTTATCACTTCTCACCGGAAGTCTTTCTTTCCCACAAGGGCTTAGTGGGACTAAGGGTAATCCCAGCATGGCTTCTGTGGTGGGAGAGGTGATGAGGAGAGGTAGGGGGGAATAAATCTGATTCTGAAAGTAGATTGAAATTTAAAATGCAACTGGAAATAAGACCTGGAGCAAATTCACTAAATGATTGATGAATAAACTTAGTAATTAAGTCAACCTAGTTTCTTTACATATGACTTTCCCCCTGAGAATAATCAGCAGAATTCTAAGAAAAGTATTTGCCAAAGTTATCTTATATTTAATTATCCGTAATTCTGTGCAGTGCACAGAGGAAGAAAAAACCTGGTAAGATGGCCAGGTTCATGTCTTGCCTGATAATAGAGGTGAATTTTGTGGCTGTTTTAATTATAATTTTTGAGCTAGAATCAAAAGTTCTTTGCTGTAGAATTTACCAGAAAGAACTTGGCTGACAGCATCTATAGTGATAAAAGGTTTTTGTAGGCATACTTTTTAGGCAAACAGAAGGTAGTGCTTTCACTGGTAAAGCATTGCCTTTGTGACAGTTAATGAAGTCTTTCTCTCCAAGGCAGAAGTGGGATAAACAGGCCATGGTGGATTGGGCTCTACCCCTCAAATATAAAGGGGGGGCTGATGAGTCGCTTACACACGTGAGCAGGAGTAGTGAGAATTCCTACTGTGAGCTGGTCCACCTGCTTCCAGTGAGGACTCTCTCCTCAGAGGGGATTGCCCTTAGGCAGAGTGTCATGTGGAGTCAGTCACTTCTTAGCAGAGACCTCAGTTTCCTCATTCTTGAAGATTTCTACAAAAGAAAGCTATTTCCACACCCTGGTGAGTGCTCCAGGAGATACAAAGGGAGTGAGCCAGGGACCCTTTGTTTGATACCTCCTACCAACTGAAGTCACTCAGTCGTGTCCGACTCTTTGCAACCCCATGGACTGTAGCCTATCAGGCTCCTCCGTCCATGGGATTTTCCAGGCAAGAGTGCTGGAGTGGATTGCCATTTCCTTCTCCAGGGGATCTTCCTGACCCATGAATCAAACCCAGATCTCCCGCACTGCAGGCAGATGCTTTACCATCTGAGCCACCAGGGAAGCCCCCCTTACCAACCATAGCTTCACACAACTCTCATTAGTTACCCTGCCTTTGAACTCCTGTCTGGAGGCAGGCACACTGAACCCGTTCCAGATACCTGACTCAGTTGGTCATTTCCTCTTATTATTAGTAAATCATCAGGTTGGCATTTATGATAAAAAGCAGCAAAGTGGGGGAAGAACTAGAGATAGCAGAAACTTACTCTTCGCTTGCCTGGAATGACTGCTTTCCTTAAATATGCATTGTTTATTTGAAAATATTTAATGAAATCTCCTAGGTAATATTTGATCACAGGTAGTACCCTTGCAAATTTTTTATTGATAGATAGTGTACATACAGAAGAGTGCATGTAACCTAAATATAAAGCTCACTGAACTTTCAGAACTTTAAACATGCTGTGGCCAATAACCAGATCAATAAAGAGGACTTGGGATTTCCCTAGCAGTCCAGTGGTTAGGACTCCATGTTTCTACTGCAGGGGGCCTGGTTTCAATTCCTGGTCTGGGAACTAGATCCCACAAGCCACATAGCACAAATAAGTAAATAAATCTTTACCCACAACCCCAGAAGCCCCCTCCCCCAAATACTCATTCCAGACACAGCTTCTCCCCCTTGGGATAACCAATAGCCTGACCCCTAATAGTAGAGATTCCTTTTGCCTGCCTCTGTACTTTATATAAATAGAAACATATAGCCTGTGCTCTTTTTTCCTGACTTCTCTCAGTCAGCATTCTGTTTTTGAGAGCCTTCCTTATTACTCTGTGTAGTGATACATTGTTTCTTCTCATTGCTGCACAGCCCTATAAATACACTAGAATGTGTTTATCTGCTTTCCTGTTGATGGACCTTTGGGTAGTGTCCAGTTCAGTGCTGTTGCAAACACCCAAATTCATGTCCTTTCATCAACACACGTATGCACTGCTTTGGGATATGTACCCAGGAATCACTGGGTCATAGGTTAAGCAGGTGTTCAGCTTTAGTAGGTATCAACTGTTAGCAAACAGTTTCTTTGTGGTTGTACCGCTTTGCACTTCCACTAGCAGTGACGAGACTACTGGTTGCTCTACAGCCTCTCCTAAAATGTTCTCAGATCAGTCCCCTACCTACTAAGGGATGTGGTATTTCTAGTGGCTCAAAATCCAGATTCTGGAACTAGACTTTCTGGGTTCAAATTCCTGCTTCATCCTTTAATAGGCGTGTGACCTTAGACACCTTACTTAATTTTTCTGTGCCCCAGTTTTTTTCTTTTGTAAAATGAGGACAATAACTAGATCATCTACCTCATAGAGTTAAGGATTAAATGAGTTAATGCATGTAGAACACTAAGATTAGTGCCTGGCATATAGACAGTACTCCATAAATCTTAGATATTATTTTCATTCAAATGCATAAAAAAAATCAGTTGGCACCAGTGCAATAAGAGAGTTGTGTATCTTACTGTAAATGAAATACAAAGTTTCCCACGTATCCTGGGAGGCAGTCAGATAAGTGCCACAAGGGGTCTCTGTATGCAGGAGCAAGATAGCATGCATGTCTGAATCTCGGGCTATGCCAGTCCCAGCTAATCCTTGGGAACTTGTATGTGCAAATTGAACTAGAATGTCGGTGCTCCAAAATATTCATAGGAGAGTATGAACCATGTATACAATCAGTATAAATGGCAGTCTGGGCTTTATTTATTTGGCCAATGAAGCCACTGACATCTCTCCTCTTTAAGTTAGCAGATGAGAGTTTAGTGAATTCTTTACAAACTCTATAAACTTTTACAGTCTCAGATCAGATCAGTCGCTCAGTGGTGTCCGACTCTTTGTGACCCCATGAATCGCAGCACGCCAGGCTTCCCTGTCCATCACCAACTCCCAGAGTTCACTCAGACTCATGTCCATCGAGTCAGTGATGCCATCCAGCCATCTCATCCTCTGCCGTCCCCTTCTCCTCCTGCCCCCAATCCCTCCCAGCATCAGAGTCTTTTCCAATGAGTCAACTCTTCGCATGAGGTGGCCAAAGTACTGCAGTTTCAGCTTTAGCATCATTCCTTCCTAAAGAAACCCCAGGGCTGATCTCCTTCAGAATGGACTGGTTGGATCTCCTTGTAGTCCAAGGGGCTCTCAAGGGTCTTTTCCAACACCACAGTTCAAAAGCATCAATTCTTCGGTGCTCAGCCTTCTTCACAGTCCAACTCTCACATCCATACATGACCATAGGAAAAACCATAGCCTTGACTAGATGAACCTTTGTTGGCAAAGTAACGTCTCTGCTTTTGAATATGCTATTTAGGTTGGTCATAACTTTCCTTCCAAGGAGTAAGCGTCTTTTAATTTCATGGCTGCAGTTTTACAGTCTAGCCCTTGGCAAACACCACTTTAGGAATTAACATAGATGTGGATTTCAGTAAATAACTATAGATTCAGTAAATATTCTATGGAAGAAAGAGAAATGATAAAGCATGATCATGGGAGAGTAGGTAGGAAGTTCAAAGACATGCAAAGCTGACACTCCAGTCTCCATGAGTGAGTCATTGGCTAGAACTGGCTTTTAATGCTAAATATCAGCAAATACATTTTTTGTGTCCATCTTCTAGCTTTTGTTGTTCTTGTTGAGTCGCTCCGTCTTGTCTCTTTGCCACCCCAGCCTCCTCTGTCCATGGGATTCTCCAGGCAAGAGTACTAGAGTGGGTTGCCATGCCCTCCTCCAGGGGATCCTCCCCACCCAGGGATGGAACCCACATCTCCTGCATTAGCAGGTGGATTCTTTACCACTGAGCCACCAGGGAAGCCCATCTTCTATTACAGCTTGCACTGTGTTTAGCTGGTCAATTGTGTCCAGCTCTTTGCGACCCCATGGACTGTAGCCCTCCAGGCTCCTCTGTCCATGGAATTCTCCAGGCAAGAATACTGGAGTGGGTTACCACACTCTCCTCCAGGGGATCTTTTCAGCCTAGGGATTGAACCCAGGTCTCTGGCATCACAGGCAGAATTTTTACCATCTGAGCCACCAGTGTAGCTTGTTGCTGCTGCTGCTAAGTCACTTCAGTTGTGTCCAACGCTGTGAGACCCCATAGACAGCAGCCCACCAGGCTCTGCCATCCCTGGGATTCTCCAGGCAAGAACACTGGAGTGGCTTGCCATTTCCTTCTCCAATGCATGAAAGTGAAAAGTGAAAGTGAAGTCGCTCAGTCATGTCCGACCCTTCGTGACCCAATGGACTGCAGCCTACTAGGCTCCTCTGTCCATGGGATTTTTCAGGCAAGAGTACTGGACTAGGTTGCCATTGCCTTCTCCACCAGTGTAGCTTAGGCGGGTGGCAACTCTGGTTGCCTATTAGAGTCACATGGGGGGAATTCCCTGGTGGTCCAGTGGTTGGGACTCGACGCTTCACACTGCAGACAGGTGTGGGGGAGTGACCAGTGTTTGTTCCCTGATCTGGGAACTAGTATCCCACACACTACTCAGTGTGGTCAAAGAGAATAAAATTACCTGGGGAACTTTAAAAATTTCACATTTCCCCCACCAAAAAAAAAAAAAAAGAAAATGCTCAGCTTCTCACCCAGAAATGTCAGTTGAGTTTCTTTGTCATCACGGCCCAGATTTTTTTTTTCTCAAGGTCTCCAAGTGATTCTAATGGGCAGCCAGAAATGGGAAATATTTCCTTCTCAGTGTCACTGCAACAATCCTGGTGGTGCTTTCTGAATGGTTGTCTCTTGCAGTGGGGTCACAGGGAGGATCCTGAGTAGTTTCTGTGGAGTCTGTCTGGTTTAGTCAAGAAAAGCTCAAAACACTGGCTCAACGGGTTTTTATCTGGTACATTTTCTCTCCTACCTATAACCTCAGAATATTCCAATCTATTTTAAGCCTTCCTGTGGTTTCTAAAGCACAATACTTTCCAAACTGAAGACTTAACCATTTCAAATCTCATGGGCTATGATTCAATCCAGAGCAGAGCTAAACAGAACTTAAGTATCCCAATTAGTAATTGGATTGAAAAAAGACCCGGGAAAGTGCCCTTCATAAAAGAGTGAAAATGTGCTTTATGTGGTGGTGTTGCTATCACCTGTGGTTTCAACTGCAGGAAAAATAGGAAAAAGCCATGGAACAATCATTGTATTGGGTCGGCCAAAAAGTTCATTCTGGTTTTTCCATGAAATGTCACAAGAAACACAAATGCACTTTTTGGCCAATGCAATATTTGAACGTGGGTACATGTGAATTTGAGTTTCTGGGTCAGCCACTTGTTAGCTATGAGTCCTTGCCTTCTCTGAGCAGATGTTTCATGAAAGATGGAAGCAATAGCAGATCTCAGAAGGAAATTTTGTAGAGTAAAGGAGCTAATGTTAGTGGTGCTTGGCAAGCAGTGAGTCCCAAGTAAATGGCAGTTACCCTCGTGTGTTATTTGGCTAAGGCTATGATGCTTCTGCATAGCAAACACCCCACCCCTAAATCTTAGTGGTTGACTAAGATACCACTGATGTTCTTACTCATGTGTCTATGGGTCACTTATGGCAGCTCCGCTTAAGGCTATGAATCAGATTGAGGTCTGTTCATATGTGTCAGAAAACAGAAGGAAAAATTATGAAGAGATAATACATTCTTCCACACTTCCCTTCTGCAGAGTGTCAACAGAGGAGACAAGAAGGGTGGGTAAGGAGGGAAGAAATAAGTAGTTGGATCCCATAGGAACTCTACCTGTGCCTCATTTGTAAGCGCTTGTCTGGCCTCCTTTGTAGAACTGCTCCAGCACTCGTTGGCAGGCACAGAAAAGCAGTTCTGTGGGCGTGGCAGCTTTCTGGATCCTCCCCCACTCCAGGTATTTGTGATGAGGGACACACTACTCAGAGACAGTCTAGAATTCACCGGAAGCCTTCTTACATTCTGCTTGCAAGAACACATCTAATTTTATTTAGGAAGACAAACAGAAGCAAGAGCTGGTGAAATTCAGCAAAACAGACTATACTATATACCAGGTGTCAAAATAACCAGATCTTTGTCTAAATTCAACCCCTTCTCTTTACCCTTTCCACAACTTTTTAATGTATGGGCGCTGTCTCTTATGATTTGCTCCAAATGACATCTCTTCTCCAGTATATAATAAAGTGAAGTGGCTCAGTCGCGTCCAACTCTTTGGACCCTGTGAACTGTATCCTACCAGGCTCCTCCGTCCACGGGATTCTCCAGGCAAGAGTACTGGAGTGGGTTTCGATTTCCTTCTCCAGGGGATCTTCCCGGCCCAGGGATCGAACCTGAGTCTCCCGCATTGCAGGCAGACACTTTAACCTCTGAGCCACCAGGGAACACCTCAGTATATAATGGTGGTAGGCTAAGAGTCCTTCATTTGAATTCTAATATTTCATTTGTATTTCAAATCTAGGTGAATAGGCAGCCCCACCTCTATTTAACCAGAGGGTTCTGGCCAAATACGTAGCGTGGTTGTAGACAGTTACCAGATACTCCCTCATATATTCACTAATTTCAGGAGGAGTGTAGTGAATTAATCAAAGGTGTTTAACTGTCATAACTGAGGATCACTCAGAATATATCTCAAGATATCAAACTGTATGAAAGTCATCTCCCTAAAGATCTTTGTTGAAGGATATTTAGCAACAGCTGTGCGATCAGAGGATGGCAGGCAGAGCTGGGCTCTTTTACAATCTCAGAAGGGTTACACAACCAGCCTTCTCCGGGTGTGGTCCCTGGACCACCAACATCAGAATCACAGGGCTGTTTGTTAAAAAGGCAGAGTCACAGGCAACCCCCCAGACTTATTGAATTGGAATTTCTGGGTGCAGGACCTAAGAATTTCCACTTCTGTATACACCAAGGCTTTTGTATAACCTCAAATATAGACAGAGTTCCCATACATCTTTGATTCCCAGTATCAGTTATGGAAAATGTGATATTTTTCTAATGCCAAATTAATCATTCTCACTGTTAAACGAAAAGGATCTCTTTGATTATTACTATTACTGAAGGATTTTTAAAAGACTAAATTTTTGAAACTTTCAGCCAGGGTTCTACTGTAATAAGATTTCTTTTGCCCCCTTCGTTTTTTTTTTTTTTTTTTTAACATAATCTGAACATTTGAAACTATTTTTCATTAATACTATTTCAGTAATAACCATTTTCCTCCCATTTTCTCAAATACCAATGGCCTAAAAAATTTGTATAAACATTTTTAGATGAAAGATGCAAATTAAGAGATACAATTATTGGGAAGGACAGGAGATTTTATTCATGTGTTACATTTAACACATTTTCCCCCTAATGAATAGATGATAAACTGCCTTTTTCTGGTGCTTTAGGTAAAAGGACTGTCTTCGGTGAAAGTAGTGTAACCACCTAAATAAGGATTATCTTTCATCTTCCACTTGGTAAGTATATTTTAATATTTTTAATCTGTGTGCGTGGGATAATAAAAAGCATTTACTGCTTCAATAAGTGAATTAAACAAAAAGACAGTTTTGAGAGCTGAGAGAAGTATGAAAAACATCAACCAAGAACAAGTCTAGTGGACTCCTCCCTCCCTTTTCTACCTTCTTTCACCTCCTATTATTACATGTAAGTTTAAAGGGGTTCATCTTAACGGATTCCTGCTTCCAACTATGTGGAAAGTGAATTGGAATCATTTGGAATATTCTGAAACCTTACTGTAATCATGAACACAAAGATGTAAAAAGATGTTGAAACATCTGTTTTCCAGATTAAGAATATCACCCAGATAGTTGGGGAAAAGAAAAGTCTTCCATTATTTCACCTTTAATTCAATTAGCAAATACATGTCATTCTAAAAGATTCTGGTAACCATTGCTCAGAGGGAGAACAATCCAGAAAAGAAACACAAAAAGGATATTTTCAGCACCATGAAATTTAAGGACTAACAGAACTATGATAAGAAAGATAAGACTTTTATGTGGTTGGGCTCAGAGTTTTTTCACTTTATTTTATGACAAGTAAATAAATAGTTGAGTGACCAGAAGAAAATAATGTTACCTTCAAAGTGATTTCAAAAGAAAAAATATTTCCCTGTGAAAATACCAAGATCTTTCCTGACCAACAGGATTGGAATGTGAAAGGTTCAAATGCATTCACCGAGCATTTATTTCTATTTTGAATTTCCCTAAATTGTTTGCCTCAACATATCCTCCCAACATTTTTGAGAGAGGTCAAGGGTTTAAGAGGCCCTGGGGTTTAAGCTAACAATTCTGGTTGACAAACATATCTCATGTCAAAGGTTGAGTGTGCTATACAAATTGAAGTTGCTGAGTTGTATCTGACTCTTTGCAAACCCATGGACTGTAGCCCACCAGGCTCCTCTGTCCATGGGACTCTCCAGGCAAGAATACTGGAGTGGGTTGCCATTTCCTTCTCCAGGGGATCTTCCCGACCCAGGGATCGAACCCAGGTCTCCCACATTGCAGGCAGATGCTTTAACCTCTGAGCCACCAGGGAAGCCCAATATTTCTTTGAGCCCCTTTTTTGGGTGCGGGGCGGGGAAGGCAAGAATACTGGAGTGGGTTGCCATTCCCTTCTCCAGGAGATCTTCCTGACCCAGGGATTGAACCCGGGTCTCCCGCATTGTAGGCAGACGCTTTACCATCTGAGTTACCAGAGAAGTCTTGAGTGTGCTATAGCTGAACATAAAATGGCCACATCTGTTCAGCTGCCTGGTGATTTTACTTGCAGTATCCAGCAAATTGAGCTATTATAGTGCTCCTGCAGTAAAAGGTCTCATTGTAACCTGATTCTATTTTCTTTTATTGAGAATCAGTTTTGTGTTTGGTTCACAGCTATTCATAACTAAACTTTGAGTTTCTCCACCAGAGTCTTGATGCCTGTTTCTAAACCAAATACTGTGCCTTAAAATTGGCCTACACAGATATTTTGCTAAATTGAAGAGTGAAAGAATTTTACCCCAATTTATTCATTTTTGTTTCTATATTTTTTAAATGTATCTGACACGTGTGATCTTATGAGAATATACACCATATCTCTCCACACAATCCTCAGGCATATCACATCTTCAGACTTCTGCCAATGTGCTTGGCATATTTCCAGGCCAAGGTGAAATCTGAATTTGCATACTCAAGACTTCCCAGAAACTCTCAGCTGCTCTGATGTCCTCACTTCTTTACCCCCACCTCTGTATTGCTCTAGGTATCTGGGTCCATGAAGTTATCTGCATTTGATTAACTGAGTAGAAGAGGAGATAGGCCTCTGAAGGAGGATCTCAAATACATGAAGTTCATCTCTATTCTTTGTATTTCAGATGCATGATATTTGTAAGTCACTATTTCTAGTTGCACATGTGATAGAAGCTTTGCTTCCTCCCTATACACAAACACATTGTCATATATTATATCATGATGATAGAAATAATTGCAAAGGTAAAGTAAATGATGGCCATGGTTACATTGTAAACAACTTAGTTAGAGCAGGTCTTTGTTATGAGAGCATATGTAAGGAAAGGGTTTATTGAAGTATGAGAGAGAGTCGTATCGAAATCAGGGCGACCATTCCATGTAAGAAGACCAGGTATGTATGCCCAAAGGCATAAGTGGTTTCAACGTATTCATACTGAGGATAATTTTGGGGCGTAGGAATGAAAAAGCAGGGCAGATGGTGAATCATATAAGTATCTTGGTAGAAAATGTCTCAGATCATCCTTTTGTTTAGGAAAATTAAAAAATAAAAATCATTACACACATAAAGATGGAATTTGTCATGTGATGTGAATGAGTAAAGTGCTTAAAATAATCACAAAATGTTCTTTTCACCAGGCCATCAAGCTCTTTCCATTGTTTTTTCACATTTTCTTTTATGTCCTTCAGTAACTTGGTTTTGCACTGTACTTGATTTATATCCTGTTAGTATCATGTTCGGAGAAGGCAATGGCACCCGACTCCACTACTCTTGCCTGGAAAATCCCATGGATGGAGGAGCCTGATAGGCTGCAGTCCATGGTGTCTCGAAGGGTTGGACACGACTGAGCGACTTCACTTTCACTTTTCACTTTCTTGCACTGGAGAAGGAAATGGCAACCCACTCCAGTGTTTTTGCCTGGAGAATCCCAGGGACAAGGGAGCCTGGTGGGCTGCCATCTATGGGGTCGCACAGAGTCGGACACGACTAAAGCAACTTAGCAGTAGCAGCAGATAGAAATTATGAAACCATATTATTTCTGTCCTGGGTATTTACTCAACAAGATCCTGGCAAATAAATCCAATTCAAGAGACAGATTCAGGGGAATCAGTTGCTTTTCCCTCTCTGTAGACACTACATCGTTCAAGTGACAAGGAAGACCTAAAAGGAACCTGTTGTGTGAAATTAGTAGTATGGATCAAACAGAGTGTGGCCAGTCCTCTGGAATTGCCTGAAACTCTCCAGTGAGAAGCAAAGGGAATTTTTCTCTAGTATGGTGATCCTCTCATAGCTGATGCCCCATCCTCTGTCTCTCTTCCTTCTGGCCAGTTTGCTTCTTGAAGCTAGGCACAACATCCTTAAAGAAATGGGTGTCCTCTGCCTCTCTGCTTTAAATTATCAGTAGTTTGGGAAGCTTTGTGGAGTCTGCAGGACATGGGCCAATTAGGAGAACAACAGAGGGATGGGGGGAGTGGTGAGGGAAGAGACATACACAGGGAGACAGTGAGACATGGAGAGAGGTGAAACGACACTGAAAGTCCTTGAGAATGTACTGACTTTAGAAAGCCTTCTAAAAACCAATCACTAATTCAATATGATGAATTACCTTAAAGTAGCTTGTAGAGTGTTTCTTGAGGAGAATTGGAGGTCACTTCAAGCAAAATAAATAAACCACAGCTAATGTGTTGATGTTTTAAAGAGAAAAGGCAATCGCTAAAAGTGCCCATCCAATTTCCATGACTTACAACAGACATGAGAAACAAGGAATATGTTTATTGATCTGAAGTGATTCAAACAGTATTTTCTTTGTTCAAACCTATTTAGCTGGAGGAAAAGTCAAGAGTTTGCCTTGTGTGGGGGTGGTGGTAGGGCATTGTGGAGAGAAAGAGATTCTTTACATAAAAACCTGTTGTTTTTCTATCCTAGGGCCACTCACCGAAGAAGAATAACTGGGTTTCTATTAAAGCAAAGCAATTTTTGCCCCTGACCAAGCAATTTTTGCCCCTGATCACTATTGGTTTAGCTCTAGGCCCTTGAGACTCAAAGTAGGTTTGGAATTAGCAATATCAGTACAATCTGGGCATACATTAGAAAGGTAGACTCTCTGGCCCCACCCCAGTCCTAACTGAATCATAATCTAGTTAATCATAATCATAATCATGAAACGATTCATATGCACATTAATGTTTGAGAAGTACTAGTCTAGACAAACATGAATGGTTATTTAAACATTTGATAGACAAAAGAGATGGTTAAATAAAGGAGGAAATACTATCTGATAAAAGCACTTTTGTCCAAAGATTTGTTGGTGTTGATAAACTTGCTCCTATCCACTTAAGCCAGGTTTGAAGTAAAAACTTAATAGGCCCATTCTGAAATGACTTTTACCAGCTCCAGCGTCCTCATGGTTGACTGAGCTCCCACAAATGGTTGCTGACTTTGTTTGTGTCCCCAGGTGAGCAGAAATGAGTGAACAAGCAGAAAAGAGCAGTTCCGTGCGAGAGAGACCTGCACGTCAAAGTTCTCCTGAGAAACCAAGTGAGAAGGAACTGAAGCAAATGAAATGGTTGGATCCGCAGTTAAAACGGTTGTCATTTCAAAATCCTTGGCCTCAGGTAGCCAACTTTAATCCTGAAGTAAGGCAGCAGATAAAGAAAGGGCAAATGGCAAAGAAGAATGAGCTTGTTCCTGAAAAACGTGAAGTCAACAAGTATGACGAAAAGGGCAGGCTCACCTTCAATAAGGCTGACCTGTGTGACTGCCTTGATGAAGGCTGCCTGGGTTGCTTCTACCCGTGCCCCAAGTGTAAGTCCACCAAGTGCGGGCCCACTTGCCGCTGCAACCGCCGCTGGGCCTACGACACCATAGTCGATGAGAATGGGGAGGTCATCAGCAAGATGCCATTCGACCTCTCAGACTAGGTGCAGCCCTCCAGGCTGATCAATTTTCTCTGCTTTGCAGTTAAACCAGCCTCTTTCTCCTGGGTGAATTTTAGGACTGGGGGAAAAAAGTTTTAAAAATATAATTTAGTTAGTGTTCTCTGAAGCCGGTAAAGTGTCTGCCTGTAATGCAGGAGACCTGGATTCGATTCCTGGGTTGGGAAGATCCCCTGGAGAAGGAAATGGCAATCCACTCCAGCACTCTTGCCTGGAAAGTCCCATGGACCGAGGAGCCTGATAGCCTACAGTCCATGGGGTCGCAAAGAGTCGGACACAACTGAGCCACTTCACTTTCACTTTCTCTACTCTTCCTGCTGTGATGACTCGAATTCCTCCTCTGGTAACCAGCAACTCCATTGCTACTCTCCTCTCAGATTAAAAATCCATCTCCTCTTTGCTGGTACCTTAGGAGATGGAGTTTTAGGATTTTTAGAATTCTGTAGCTGAGAGCTTGTCTTGACATAGAACTTATGTTTATAATAGCTAGTTACCGTTAGGATCTTACAGTTTATCAATTCTAAATCAGAATTGCTATTTGGATTGACTTGGCAGTGCATACTCATAGTCTCATTTTTTAGTGTTACTGTTTTAACAATATTAAAATGAAATTTGTTTTTATTAAAAAAAAACCCTTTAATAGGCCCTATGGCCCCATGGCCCAACATATGAGCACAAAAGCAGAGATTCAATTTAAGTGATATCCAAAATGCCAACTGGAAGCAGACTTCAAAGGACAAATTTTAATCTAATTTTCACATAAAAATGATTTAAAAGCATTTTTTTGGTGGCTAAGGTTACCAGCCACACAGAACTGGCCAAGGTGGTACAAAATTCCTAAGGCCTAAGTTGCATTTGGTCTTGGAGGTATAGGATTTAAGGAAATTCAGCTAGAGTTTCTGCTGACCTCAGTGAAGATCCCATCTCAGAAGACTGCTGTGAAACATCTGGGACAGGTTTGGCAGCTATTGTGCAAAACTGTTTTTAGGGAAAATCTCTATGAAAATGTTCACACCCATAGCGTCATTGGGAAAGTTTCTCTTCAGTCATCTTTGATACTGAGTTTTATTCAAATGATCTGTAAGGAGAAAATTGCTTTTTCCACTTTTCCATGTTTACCTCTCATGAACATTTAATTGCTTCTTCTGAAGCTTTGGATTGGGCACAAAGAGACTTTCCACTGAACACAGTTGTGCAGGCACTGGCTGAGGCTGCAGACGTAATGGGCTAAAAATAGACCGAAGGCCCCTATCTCCATCCCACCAAATGGCTATGTATGTTTACCCACTAGAAAATATTCACCTGAGACCACTTTTGCCTCTGACTAACTCACCCGAAATCTCTGTGTGGCAAATTCATTAATAAAAATTATTAATTATTCATTAATAATTGATATTAATAAAAATTAATTTTCCTTACTTTGATTTTTTTGTGTGTGAGAAAGTGTGTGTGTTTTAGACCCAAGAGCAAAAAGAAACTTATCCCCGCTTCCCTGAAGCAAATCCATGTTTTGTTCTTTGACAAACACCAATCACTTTACATCAGAAATTCCTGATAATAGTGATATTAGGTTGGTACAAAATTTTGCCTCATCCGCCATATTCACCTGACCTCTTTCCAACTGCCCACCACTTCTTCAAGCATCCTGACAACTTTTTGTGGGGGAAAGGCTTCCACAACCAGCAGGAGGCAGAAAATGCTTTCCAAGAATTTAATCAAATCCTGAAGCACAGATTTTTTTTTTTAATTATTTATTTTTAAATTTTATTTTTTAATTGAAGAATAATTGCTTTACAGAATTTGTTGTTTTCTGTCAAACCTCAACATGAATCAGCCATAAGTATACATATGTCCCCTCCCTCTTGAACCTCCCTCTCATCTCCTTCCCCATCCCACCCCTCTAGGTTGGTACAGAGACGCTGTTTGAGATCCCTGAGATATACAGCAAATTCCCTTTGGCTGTCTGTTTTACATATGGTAATGTAAGTTATCCAGAGAAGGCAATGGCACCCCACTCCAGTACTCTTGCCTGGAAAATCCCATGGATGGAGGAGGCTGGTAGGCTGCAGTCCATGGGGTCGAGAGGAGTTGGACACGACTGAACGACTTCACTTTCACTTTTCACTTTCATGCATTGGAGAAGGAAATGGCAACCCACTCCAGTGTTCTTGCGTGGAGAATCCCAGGGATGAGGAAGCCTGGTGGGCTGCTGTCTCTGGGGTCGCACAGAGTCGGACACAACTGAAGTGACTTGGCAGCAGCAATGTAAGTTATCATGTTACTCTTGCCATACAGCCCGCTCTCTCGTGCCTTCTCCCCACGTCCATGAGTCTGTTCTCTCTGTTTCTCCATTGCTGCCCTGCAAATAAATTCTTTGGTACCATCTTTCTAGATTTTGTATACATGCATAAGTATACAATATTTATCTTTGTCTTTCTGACTTCACTCTGTATAATAGGCTCTAGGTTCATCCACCTCATTGGAACTGACTCAGATGTGTTCATTTTTATGGCTTAGTAATATTCCATTGTGTATATGTACCACAACTTCTTTATCCATTCATCTGTCGATGGACATCTAGGTTGCTTCCATGTCCTAGCTATTGTAAATAGTGCTGTAGTGAACACTGGGGTACATGTGTCTTCCGTAGTGACTGTATCAATTTACATTCCCACCAACAGTGCAAGTGTTTATCCACACCCTCTCCTGTTTGTACACTTTTTGATGAGGGCCATTCTGAGCGGTGTAGGTGATACTTCATTGTAGTTTGGATTTGTGTTTCTCTAATAATGAGTGATATTGAGCATCTTTTCATGTCTTTCTTAGCCATCTGTATGTCTTATTTGGAGAAATGTCTGTTTAAATCTTTTCCCCATTTTTTAATTGGGTGGTTTTTCTGGTATTGAGTTCTATGAATGAGCTGCTTATATATTTTGGAAACTAATCCTTTGTCAGTTGTTTGATTTGCTATTATTTTCTCCTGTTCTGAGGGTTGTCTTTTCACCTTTCTTATAGTTTCCTTTGCTGTGCAAAAGCTTTTAAGTTTAATCAGGTCCCACTTGTTTACATTTGTTTGTATTTCCATTACTCTAGGAGGTGGGTCATAGAGGATCTTGCTTTGATTTATGATATCAAGTGTTCTGCCTATGATTTCCTCTAAGAGTTTTATAGTTCCTGGACTTACATTTAGATCTTTATTCCATTTTGAGTTTCTCTTTGTGTATGATGTTAAGAAGTGTTCTACTTTCATTCTTTTACATGTAGCTGTCCAGTTTTTCCATCACTGCTTACTGAAGAGGTTGTCTTTGCCCCATTGTACATTCTTGCCTCCTGTCTTGTTCCATTGGTCTATATTTCTGGTTTTGTGAAGCACAGATTTTTATGCTACAGGAATAAACAAACATTTTTTGTTGGCAAAAATTTCTTGATTGTAATAGTTCCTGTTTTGAGTCATAAAGATATGCTTGAATCTATAATGATTTAAAATTTATGGTCTGAAACCACAATTACGTTTGCAGCAAGCTAATACTTTGCTTGCTTTTACAGGTCATCTTAGACTAAGAGTTTAAGTAAAATGGGCTATCAGAATTAGTAGTTTTTCTTTTTAATGCTCAAACTGGTATCTAGCTTTGCTGAATTGGTGAAGATGGGCTTGAGAAGTACAAACTGAACTTTCATTCTAGTCAGAAGAACAATCTTGTACTTCAAATATAGGAACCCAGGAACTTCCCTGGCAGTCCAGTGGTTAAGACTCTGTGCTTCCAGCACAGGGAATGTGGGTTCAATCCCTGGTCGGGGAACTAAAATTCCACATGCTGTGCAGCCAAAAAAAAATTTTTTTTTAATTAAAAAAAGGATGGTAACCAAAACTTGCTCAAAGCAATTTATCTGAACCGACCTGGAATCTTTGCAGTGCAAAAGTAGTTGTTATCACTGTCCATTTACCTGCTGAAATGCCCTTTGCATTTGAAAAGCAAAGAGGTAGTAGTGTTACCATGTTCGCAAAACTACGAGAGAAAGGTTGATAAACAATTTATAACCAGTTTCACAGCAAAGAACACATTTGTCTGAGCATTTGGAGGCTGCTATTTGCAGCCAGTTGACAATTCCCAAGGTGTGGTACGTAGCCCTCCAGGATGGTCCCCAGTGATCCTCTGATATTTTGTAATCCTTTTCCCTGAAGTGATGGCTGAATTTAGTGACTTGGTTCTAATGAACAGAATAAGGCCCAAGTGATGGTGACTGGAGACTTGGTCATAAAGGGCAATGTGGCCTTTCTTTTGCATCATGATCATCTGTTCTAGAGCAGGCCGGCTGCCCTGTGTGAGCAGCCCTATGAGGAAGCCAACATGAGAAAGAATTGGCAACTCTGGCCAACAACCTCGTGAGTATTTTTGGAAGGGGGTTTTCTTGCCTCATCAAGCTTTGAATGACTGTAGTCCTAGCTGACACCTCGATTGCAACCTTGTGAGAGACCTTGAGCCAGAACCACCCAGCCATGCTGCTTCCTGACTTTTCCCTCAGAGAAACTGTGAGATAAGAAATGATCATTGTTTTAAGATGCTAACGTCTGGGGTAATTTGCTATGCAGCAATGGCTAGCTAGCACAGAAGGGTTTTATGCTTCTTCTAGATTTATGCCTTTATTTATTCAGCAGGTATTTATTGAGAAACTTCCACATGCCAGGCATTGTGTTTATTGGATTCTCCAGACAAGAGTCTTGGAGCGGGTTGCCATTCCCTTCACAAACGCAATGTGTATGCAGAGGTTAATCATCTACTGAACATAAGAAACATATTTAAGGGACCCCTGGTTTCTGGGCACTATATACATAGCATACAGAAAAAAATTTTACCCTTGGAAAACTGTGGTGGTTATCTTTGGAAATACCATCTACCATCTAGGGTTACTACTGTATATTTGCTATTGATATATTAATGGCCCAACAAATATTTATAGACTGAATACTTCTCTGTGAATTGTGCTCACATGTTGAAACTAGAGATGACACTACAAACCTCTGTCCCTACTATGTCCCCTGAAAATTTGTGTATTGAAATCTAACTCCCAAGGTGATGGTAGTAGAAGGTGGGACCTTTGGGAGGTGATTAGGTCATTAGGGTAAAGCTCTAAGGAATGAGTCTCTTATAGAAGAGACCCAAGAGAGCTCCTTTACTTCTGTGAGGACCATTAGGCCAGTATAATCTTTCTAGCATGCCATATATGTATATACATATCAAATGCCATTCATTTCAGCAATGAAAAATTATCTCTAACATATTTATTAACATCCTCTGGCTGTAGATTTAGATAATGACATTTGTAGTGCTTCAACTTCTCTGGAATGTGGGTTCAAATGCTAACTAACCACCTCTAAGGATTAATCTAAGGATTGATTAATCTAAGGATTAGCTTTAAGGAGTAAAGTTCATTCATACATGTTTACACGTTTACACCACACTGTTTATACCTTACAGACAATATGTGGACATGGATTGTCTAAACCCTAACGTTCTGAGTACAAGCTGCCCCAGTCCTTGTCTTCCAGTGCTCCAGGGGCAGGCTCTGTCCCTGGATGCTGGGTGGGTGGATCAGTCCAATTCTGATTGGGAAGCTCCCTTGTTGGCATATGAAACTGAAAAAAAATGAAAGTCACACAGTTGTGTCCCGACTCTTTGCAATTCCATGGACTGCAGCCTGTCCTCGTCTATCCATGAAATTCTCCAGGCAAGAGTATTGGAGTGGGTTGCCATTTGTTTCTCCCAGGGATCTTCCCAAGCCGGGGATCCAACCCAGGTCTCCTGCATTGCAGGCAGATTCTTTACCAACTCAGCCACTATGTTCTCCAGTATCAGCTCTATCAAGGGTGAAGTTAACATTTTTCTCTCTACCTGCCAACTTCCTTTGTTTTATCTTTGTAAGTTATTCCATTTCAGGTTGGCCAGAGTTATCTATTGGGTACTTTCAAACACCCCAGCTGCAAACTGGCATGCTCCTGGCCCTTCTGAGAGGTCTTCCAAGAATCCTCTTGACAGACCTTTGAACTCTTGCCTGTTGACCTTCTCCCACTTACACCATGCTTCAAAGCAGCCTTTGACTCCACATCTCTGTATCCCCAGCATCTAACACACAACCTGGTACACGGTAGGTGCTCAGTGAATGTTTGTTTAATGATGAGTCATTGATAGCAGGACATGCTTTTTGAGGGGCTTTTTAGGAGTGTTGGTCAATAGCTCATTAAAAACCTGCTTGAAATGACTGAGATAAGCAACCTTAGATGACTGGAGCAAACACAAAGAATTTCCTAGAAACAATGTCTCTTTTTTCTTTTAACATATGCTCCTGTTTTTGTCTTTTCCATTACTCATTGAAAATAGCAACTACCCTTTGCTGTCCACTTGAAACTATCACAACATTGTTAACTGGCTATCAGTCAGTTCAGTTCAGTTGCTCAGTCATGTACGACTCTTTACGACGCCATGAATCACAGCACGCCAGGCCTCCGTGTCCATCACCAACTCCCGGAGTTCACTCAAACTCATGTCCATCGAGTCGGTGATGCCATCCAACCATCTCACCCTCTGTTGTCCCCTTCTCCTCCCACCTTCAATCTTTCCCAGCATCAGGGGCTTTTCCAATGAGTCAGTTCATTGCATCACATGGCCAAAGTTTTGGAGCTTCAGCATCAGTCCTTCCAATAAATATTCAGGACTGATCTCCTTAGGATGGACTGGTTGGAACTCCTCGCTGTCTTAGGGACTCTCAAGAGTCTTCTCCAACACCACAGTTCAAAAGCATCCATTCTTTGGCACTCAGCTTTCTTTGTGGAGAAAAGAACATGACTACTGGTAAAACCATAGCTTTGACTAGACAGACCTTTGTCGGCAAAGTAATGTCTCTGCTCTTTAGGTTGCTCTCACCTAGACAGCTTTTGGTCTAGGCTTTTCTTCCAAGGAGCAAGCATCTTTTAATTTCATGGTGGCAGTCACCATCTGCAGTGAATTTGGAGCCCCCCAAAATAAAGTCTCTCAACAGTTTCCATTGTTTCCCCCATCTATTTGCCATGAAGTGATGGGACTGGATGCCATCATCTTAGTTTTCTGAATGTTGAGTTTTAAGCCAACTTTTTCACTCTCCTCTTTCACTTTCACCAAGAGGCTCTTCAGTTCTTCTTTGCTTTCTGATGTAAGGTTGGTGTCACGTGCATATCTCAGTCAAATGCTCCAAGTGAGTTTTTATACTTTTGTTTTCATTTGGGTTCCCTCAGAAGCAGAAATTGAAACACTGTTGTTGGGGGAGTAGGGGTGGGAATCACACCAGCCCTGGACTGATTTCCTTTGGAGATTTTTCGGGATGGGGAACACATGTATACCTGTGGCGGATTCATTTTGATATTTGGCAAAACTAATACAATTATGTAAAGTTTAAAAATAAAATAAAATTAGAAAAAAAAGAGAAATGATTATACTTCCAGCTTATTTAAGGCCCAGTTATTCTGGATTTTGATAACTCAAAACCAAACTTCAGTTCAGTTCAGTTCAGTCGCTCAGTCGTGTCCAACTCTTTGCGACCCCATGAACCACAGCACGCCAGGCCTCCCTGTCCATCACCAACACCCGGAGTCCACCCAAACCAAACTTAATCCCAACCAATCCAGAATCCTACCAAGAGTGGCAAGATCCTGGGGATGAGTTCAACTCAATGGCTACAGCAAACACTTAGAGGTGAGCCTGGGAAGCTAAGGTCTTTCCAAACCAAAGAGGCAGGGATGAAGTCAACGAAGATTCAGGGCCTGCAATGAGCCCAAATGGAGCCAACAGAATGTAGGAGAGAAATCTAGAAGTCCCTTTTATACCTAGACTGTGGTGCTTAAACGTAGAGAACACAGAAAAGAGATTAGAAGTTAGGATGGCTAAGACTTTGTGATCAATTAGGCTCAGGGGTAAGGAGAGGGAAGAGTGAAGGAAAGATGGTCCCAGGTCTGTGGGTTGGGAAATTGGATAGATGGTGCTGCCATTTTGAGCAAGGGCACTCAGGGGAGAGAGAGATTTAGAAAGACGATCAGATTTGGAGAGGTGAGTTTTGGACCCATTGGGGTTAAGGTGCTCATGGGAAATCCAAGTGGAGATATTTATAAGCTGTTGGATGTGGACTCAACATCCAACTTTACAAAGGAGAGCAGGGCTAGAAATATTCATCTGGACCACTCAGTCTACAGTTGGGCTTCATGTCAAGGATATGTTGAGGTCAATGAGGAAATGGTGTGGGATGAGAAGAAACAGTTGGCTTCTTACCAGCATCTAAACATAGGGGAAAAAGGCCAAGCAGCCTATGAAGAAGAATGAGAGGAAGTGGCAAGAGAAGAGGGCAGAAAAGGAGTGGGGTGGTGTATTCCAGTATCCAAGTGAAGGAGGAGTTTCAAGAGGGGTCATCAGCAATGTGAAACAACAGAGAGAAATGTCTAATAAATGCTGTCAGTGCCGAGCCTGAATTTCCTCAGCTCTTACCAGTGTATACAGCCAGATTTCCAACTGCCAGAACCTGCATCTCTTTGATTCTGGACTTCCTCTGGTTTCCAGAACCTGATCCGTCCATCGACATGGAGGGCTGGAAATACCAGGGAATTAAGGCATACCACTTCCCCTCAAATAGCCATCAGCTGATGGTTGCTGGAAGCTGGTGTACAACTATTTCAGCTACCTTGCCCCTTGAGCAATGTAACTCTGAGATTCAGATTCTACACCACTTCCCAGAGTTCCCTGGAACAGGATTCAGTTCTGGTTGCACACCACACTGACTTGTTTAATAACACACTCTGTGTTGACTTTCTTCCCTTGCCTTCTCACTTCTTCAGTCCTTTACTTCACTCCCAGTATTTCCTGGGATCTCCTTGCAAACAAACCACGTGCACTCGAATTCTTGCCTCAGGTTCTACTTTTAGGGGAACTCAGATTATCTAGAAAGATAAGGCCTGGGAAACATCCATGGGAATGGGTTTCTGATAGCTAGCTCAGTTGGTGACTTGAGTGAGAAAGTTGGGAATGGAAGGAGAGAGGCTTCATTTCAGGGAGATAAATGAGTAAGAGAGGAATGATGGAGAAGATACTTCAGAAGCAAAGTTATCAGGACTTACCCGGTGGTCCAGTGGTTAAGACTCTGCCTTCCAATGCAGGGAGGCTTTGGTTCAATTCCTGTCTGGGTAACTAAGGTCCTAAATACTGCAGAGTGTGGCCAAAAATTAAAAAAAAAAGCCAAGTTACCAACTGAGGAGACAGAATGGTGACCTCACATTTCGGGTCAATAGGATTTAATTCCTCTCCCACGATGCCCTGTCTTGGAGAAATGTGGTATTGCCTCTGGTGGAAGTTAATGGGTCTGCTCCCTCACCTGATGTGGGCAGGTTACCTAGGCTAGACCATGGGACGCCCTCTCCCAAGTGTTTGAATCCTGAGTGATATAAGAATATGAAGACTGGTGAAAGGTCATTTATCACAGCACTCTGCTGCTAAACAGAATATTCCAAACATTTTTGTTTCAAAAAACCTTGCAACAAATTAACCTTTGCTCCAGGTTGCCAGTGGCAGTTTCTGTGCCAAGAATCCTGATTAATAAAAAATGGCTAGAACAAAGGATTTCACAGAATGAGAGTGCTTTGTTTCTACTCAGAAACTTTGCTTTTCTGAAAAATCTCTTTAATAATCTAAAGCTTGTTTTATTGCACTTTTTGCATCTTTCCCTCCCCCACCCCAATTTTATTGAGCTATAATTGACCTGTAACCTTGTATGTGTTTAGGGCAGCAGTCCCCAACCTTTTTGGCACCAGGGACTGGTTCCATGGAAAAAAAATTTTCCATGGACCAGAGTGGGGCTGGGGGGATGGTTTCAGGATGATTCAAATACATACATTTATTGTGCACTTTATTTCTATTATTATTACATCAGTTCCACCTCATACCTTCAGGCATTAGATGCTGCAGATTGGGGACCCCGGATTAAGGTGTACAATGTGATTTTGTACATGTAGATATTGTAAAATGATTACCACAGTAAGGTTAGTTAACACACCTATCCCCTTACATAGTTAACTTTTGTGTGCGTATGTTTGTTTGTGGTGAGAAACATTTAAGCTTTACTCTTCTAGCAACTTTCTAGTATAGAATATAGTATTGTTAACTACAGTCAGCATGCTGTATGTCTCCCTATTTCTCCTCCTGCCACCCCTCTCCTAAAAGCTCCTGGAAACCACCATTCTGCTCTCTGTTTCTCTGCAGTCAGCTTTTTTGTTAGATTCTAATGTAAGATGACACAGTATTTGTCTTTATCTGACTTATTTCACTTAGCGTAGTGCTGTCAAGGTTGTCACAAATGGCAGGATTTCCTACTCTTTTATGGCTATGTATTGCATATACCTGGAGACGGCAATGGCAACCCACTCCAGTACTCTTGCCTGGAAAATCCCATGGATGGAGGAGCCTGGTGGGCTGCAGTCCATGGGGTCGCTAAGAGTCGGACACGACTAAGCGACTTCACTTTCACTTTTCACTTTCATGCATTGGAGAAGGAAATGGCAACCCACTCCAGTGTTCTTGCCTGGAGAATCCCAGGGACAGAGGAGCCTAGTGGGCTGCCATCTACGGGGTCACACAGAGTTGGACACGACTGAAGTGACTTAGCAGCATTGTGTATACCACATCTTCTGTCTCCACTTATCTGTGGATGGACACTTAGGTTATTTCCATCTCTGTTTGTTGTGAATTACAATGCTGCAGTGAACATGGGGGTGAACATATATCTTCAAGAGAGTGATTTAATTTCCTTTGGATGTATAAATCCAGAAGTGGGATTGCTGGATCATTCAGGTTAGTCACTCAGTTGTATCCAACTCTTTGTGACCCCATGGACTGCAGCATGCCAGGCTTCCCTGTCCATCACCAACTCCCAGAGTTTACTCAAACTCATGTCCATCGAGTCAGTGATGCCATCCAACCATCTCATCCTCTGTCGTCCCCTTCTCCTCCTGCCTTCGATCTTTCCCAGAATCAGGGTCTTTTCCAATGAATTAGTTCTTTGCATCAGGTGGCCAAAGTATTGGAGTTTCAGCTTCAGCATCAGTCCTTCCAATGATATTCAGGACTGATTTCCTTTAGGATTGACTGGTTTGATCTCATAGGGTAGTTCTATTTTTAATTTTTTTGAGGAACCTGCATATTGTTTCCCATAGTGACTGAACCAATTTATATCTCTACCAACAGTGCACAAAGGTTACGTTCTCTCTACATCCTTCCCAACACTGTTTTCTCATGTCTTTTTGATAATAACAATCCTGTGTGAGATGATACCACATTGTGGTTTTGATTTGCATTTCCATGATGTTTAGTACATAATTTTCGTGTACCTGAGAGGCCATTTGTATATACTCTTTGGAATAAAGTCTATTCAGGACCTTGGCCCATTTTAAAATTAGATTATTTTGGTTTTATGCTATTGAATTGTATGAGGTCCTTACATATTTTGGATATTAACCTTTTATGAGATATATGGCTTGCAAATGTTCTCTCCATCCCACAGTTTGCCTTTTCCTTTTGTTGATTGTTTCCTCTGCTATAGAGAAGCTTTGTACTTCGATGTATTTTTTTTTTTTTAATTTGATGTTTCTTTTTGCTTTTGTTGCTTATGCTTTTAGTGTTATATCCAAAAAGTTATTACCAAGACACATGTCAAGGAGATTTCCCCTGTTTTCTTCTAGGAGTTTTATGGTTTTGAAGAGGAAAAGTTAAACTTTTACATAACCTCCTTCTGCTTCTGCTTCTATAACTTGGCTTACCCCTTGCAAAGTCTAGATCATGTAGGTCACGTAGTCTCAGAAAGTGGGGACTTGAAATACTAGGAACTAGAGTTTATCCTACTCACCCTTGTCCTGCTTTTTGCAATTGCTCAGCCCCTGGAAACCCGCTTAATCATGCCTGTCCAGGCCAGGCATCCCCCTCCCCATCGTGACTGCTATTCCTGAGAGTGAAACCCCTTAGTTCAAACCAGCCTATTAACAGCTAGTGTTGCCCACTACAGTCTGTCTATAAAAACTCTGTAACCTCTTTGTTCGGGGTGTTAACTCCTCTGGGCCCGCCGGCATAACAAACCTGAGTTCTCCAACTCTCTGAGTGTGGTGCTTGGTTTCTCGAGTACTGGTTTCTGCAACAGTTGCAAGTCTTTTTTTTTTTTTCAAGTCTTATATTTAAGTTTTTAATCCATTTTAAGTTAATTTTTGTAAGCGGTATAAAATATGGGTACAGTTTCATTTTTTGGCATGTCAATGTCCAGTTTTCACATTTATTGAAGAACTACTCAGATTTTTTTTTTTCTCATAACCCGTGTTTAATGTGGAAAGTTGAGAAAGTATTCTGAAGAAGGGGAACAAACACCTTATAATCCCATTGCTCAAAGGCAAATACTATTGATTTAGTTGAGATGGTACCATGTATGCAATTTAGTATATAGTTTATGGAATATGGCATATTTCTTTTTTAAAAGTTAACATACATCATTTCTTTATTTCAATAACAACTTCTCAAATACAATTTTAATGAGTCAGAATGTTGTCTTATGGATATAACATACATTTCTAAAATTTTTCCACCATCATTTAACATTGTATCTCTCTCTCAAAACTGTTATCATAAAAAATAACTTCGGGAGCAACTTCTTTCATAAATCTTGGCCTGGCAGTTCTGATTCTGTCTTCAGGCTTGATTCCCAGAAGTGGAGTTATTGTTTCAAAAGGAATGAACATTTTAAAAGCTCCAGAGAGCTTGTGCCAGAATCATGTCCAGAAAATAAGGTACAAATTTATATTTCCCCCAGTGCTCTTCATGGGATTTTTTTTTAATGGTTAATGTGACAGAAGCCAGCTATTTCATTTCTTTTTCCTTTGATTTGGATTGATTCAGTTTCCTTCCTTCTGAATTATCTATCTTTGTGCTAATATTTTTCTCAAGGATTTATATGAACTCTTTATTATAACTATTAACCTGTTTCATTTCTGAAAACATGTTCCTGTTTCATTGTTTACCTTTTCAGCTGATTATGATGACTTTAGCCATTCAACCATTTACATTTTATACAGTTAAGTCCAGGAAACATTTTCCTTATGAAAATATCTTTGAGTTTTTCACTGTTTTAAGCTTGTAAAGTCTTCCCTCATCCCAATTTTTAATAAACATTCATTTCGGAAAGTGTGTCTTGAATTTTCTGTTAAGTAATATTTCCCACATGCTGTCTTTTGCCCACTTTAAAATAAATTAGTTTATTTTTTATTGAAGGATAACTGCTTTACAGAATTTTGCTGTTTTCTGTCAAACCTCAACATGAATCAGCCATAGGTATACATATATCCCCTCCGTTTTGAACCTCCCTCCCATCTCTCTCTGCATCCCAACCCTCTAGGTTGATACAGAGCCCCTGTTTGAGTTTCCTGAGCCATACAGCAAATCCCCTTGTTGTTGTTGTTGTTGTTGTTGTTGTTGTTTTCTTAAACAGGGATTAGAGTACCCCTCAAGGCCTAGACAGTAAAGAGTCCGTTTACAAAGTGAGACAGCCAGATTCTCTCCTGGGGATGCATCTCCCAGAGAAGGGAATGGCTACCCACTGCAGTATTCTTGCCTGGAGAATTCCACAGACAGAGGTGCCTGGAGGGCTACAGTCCATGGGGTCGCAAATACTCTGAGCACGACTGAGTGGGTTCGGGACTCTATTTCACTCGACAGTAGAGTGAACCTTCTCTGTGTGAAACGCAGCACCCATATATCATTATCTTTAGCCGTCAAGAAAAGCCTTATTCAAAAGAAATCAGACCCAGAGTGTCAAGGAGGAGAAAACATGGAGTCAGGGGCCTGGGAACAAGGGACGGGAAGCTGGCTTCACGGGAACTGGGGCAGGGAGACACGTGAATCTCAGGGGCGGGGACTCGGTGTTCATTTGCATAACCAGAACGCACTGCACGCAAGAGTTTCCATTTACTATTTCAATTTATTGTAAATTTCTTTTAAACGTAGTATTTTGAAGAACGACCTTTCACCCACTTTTGTGAAAAGATCTGCAAACACTTGACCCAGACTTACTCTTGTCGTGCCTCACCCTCACTGAAGTAGGAGTGAGCATTCCCTCATCCGTATGTGCACAGGCACCGTGGAGATACGCAAAGCCAACACTCCCGATTTTTGGAGGTCTTGTGAGAGAAACAAGGCGTACATTGTTGTATACAAAAACAAACCTTGAGAAGTGAAAGTTCTGAGGCAGAGTTTATTCCTGGGGTTTCTATACTTAGCGGTTTTCTGTGTTTATCATTTGAAATCATGAGGTTAGGTTTTCGTCTGCTCAGGTGATTCTCACAGCTGTGTCCGGATCGCGAGGTTAGGTTTTCCCTGCTCAGATGACGCTCTCAGCTATGTCTGACTATTTTGTAATCTCATGGACTGTGGCACTTCAGGTTTCCCCGTCTATCATCCATTCTCAGAACTTACTCATCCTCATGCCCTTCAAATCAATGGTGCTATCTAATTCTCTCACTTTCTGTCGTCTCCTTCCTCCTCCCACCTTTAGTCCTTCCCAGCATCAGGGTCTTTTCCAGTTAGTCTGTTCTTTGCACCAGGTGGCCAAAGTATTGGAGTGTCAATGTCAGCATCACTTCCTCCAATGAATATTCATGACTGATTTCCTTTAGGGTGCACTGGTTGGATCCATTTGCCGTCCAAGGGACTCTCAAGAGTCTTCTCCAGGACCACAGTCCAAACCCTGTGACTTTGGACTGTGATTTTTTCAATGCTTCGGCCTTCAGCTTTCTTTATAGTCCAACTCTCACATCCGTACATGACTACTGGAAAAACCATAGCTATGACTGGACGGACCTTTGGTGGCAAAGGAATATCTCTGCTTTTTAATGTGCTGTCTTAGTTGGTCCTAGCTTTTCTGCCAAGTAGAAAGCCTCTTTTAATTTCATGGCTGAGGTCACCGTCCTCTGTGATCACTGTACTTAGTTTTAATATAAGTTTAATATTACATCTGTTACAAGTGAGTCAGCAAGGAAATTACCTCGAGTGAACAAACTTCTAAACAAACATAAATGACATATGAGCCTTTAGATAAACTCTGCTAAGAATAATGATGCTTTAGGAATGTTTGTCTAAAATAGTCTCTCCAGATTGGGGTAACCTGAACTTCTAAGGGTTGTTTGTGCTAAACTAAGTGTTGGAAGTCTATTACATAGCTAAGTCATTTTCCAAATAACATTAGATTTTGAAACATTCACTACTGAACACTAATTTCCTCCTACAGAGAAACTAAAGAGATTTGGGATTAAAAATGAATGATATTTGGTGCCATCCTATAATGTTCTAAGAAAACAAAGGTTTTAGACATTATCACTGGTATTTATGCTCACCAATCCATAAAATGTTAATAGAAAAGTCAGTTTTTGGTTGCTAAGGGAAGTAGAATGGCACCACACTCCAGTATTCTTGCCTGGAAAATCCCACGGACGGAAGAACCTGGTAGGCTGCAGTCCATGGGGTCACTAAGAGTCAGACATGACTGAGCGACTTTACTTTCACTTTTCACTTTCACGCATTGGAGAAGGAAATGGCAACCCACTCCAGTGTTCTTGCCTGGAGAATCCAAGGGATAGGGGAGCCTGGTGGGCTGCCGTCTATGGTGTCCAACAGAGTCGGACACGACTGAAGCGACTTAGCCGCAGCAGCAGCAAGGGAAGTAGGGAGTGTGTTTTCGGTAAAGAAGGTATGAGGAACGGAATTGCATTTTGTGAAGGGAAAAGGAAGTAAGCCTGACTTGTAGGTGGCATTTTTAGGATGGAAGAACACAGTAATGGGTACAGAAAGCAATGAGGTTTGTGAAAAGGGAACCATGAGCAAAGAGTTTTGTATATGGTTAGGACTAAGTTTAAAATAAAGTTAATTAAGTTTACCTTTTAAGTAAAGTAAGCTGGTGCGAAAACTTGAATTTAGCTTTTCTCTCTGTTAAGGGGACACCTTTTCTTCAGATACTGAACTGCCTTTGATAAAAGCTTTAAGTCTCTTTGTCTCTTAAATGGTCAGGTCTGAAATCTTTTAGTGTTAATTTGGCTAAGAAAATACCATTGTTTCACAATGACCTATAAGCCTATCTGACTGAGTGTTCTAAACCTTTTTGATATTTGTTGACAAAACTTCCTAAATCATTCTAATGAAGAAGATTTCTAGCTAACTTTGGGATGCTTCACAGGGCTCCTGAAACATCCCAAAGAGAGACATTACACTAATTAGGTTCATTTTGTATACAGAATTAGATGGGAAGTATTGTCAAGTGAGTAAAAAGTCTCGGATTATATTGTATGGTAAATGTTCAGTTCAGTTCAGTCGCTCAGACATGTCCGACTCTTTGTGACCCCATGGACTGCAGCATGCCAGGCCTCCCTGTCCATCACCAACTCCCAGAGTTTACTCAAACTCATGTCCATTGAGTCGGTGATGACATCCAACCATCTCATCCTCCGCCGTCCCCTTCTCCCGCCTTCAAACTTTCCCAGTATCAGGGTCTTTTCCAATGAGTCAGTTTTTGCATCAGGTGGCCAAAGTATTGGAGCTTCAGCTTCTGCATCAGTCCTTCCAATGAATATTCAGAACTGATTTCCTTAGGACGGACTGGTTGGATCTCCTGGCTGTCCAAGGGACACTCAAGAGTCTTCTCCAACACCACAGTTCAAAAGCATCCATTCTTTGGGCTTTTTAACATGCTGTCTAGGTTGGTCATGATAAATGTTATTAATATACATATCCTAGAAACTGTAAGGAGTTCTTAAAATTTTGTTATGTTTGGGTTAAATGTTATCAGTCATAATTCTAGTTACTATCTCAAAATATTGTCATAGCACTAACCAAGTTTCACCTCTTCAAGAAGATTTATAAAAAGGACTTTTGGATAAATACCAGTTTCTGAACTGGGTAAGGATTCTAATAGAAAACCTCATGACTTCACAAAGATTAACAAAAGACTGAATGAACTGGTGAATATGCTTATAACTTTTATGGTTTCTATCTGAAAAATTACTGATTTGAATCTGTGTTTTCCAGGTGTAAGGAAAAAAAAAAAAACAACCTTCCTCTCACACTAATTATGACAGTAGTTTGGTAAAAATATATTTTAGAAACAAATTGAAACATTTATCTTTTCTCTCTATCTGAACCCTCCAGAGATTGGGAGCTCTTAGTTTCCAGTAACTGTATCAGATAAAAGTTCAGTCTGAGACTCTATAAAAGTCTCAGCAAAGCAAAAAAGTCTATGATCAATTATGGTTACATAAGTCATCAGGCCAAGTTTATTGAGACCAGACCTATATTACAAACCAGTCTTAGTTTGGTTATATTTGGTAAAAATGACAGTGATTTTAGGGAGAAAAAGATGTTTCAATGAATGTTAAATTTCAGCTTGTTAATGGAGGCCTGTATCTACTAAGACTCATTTCCTGTATATTTCTTTGATGTTAGGGTATATTAATGTAAAATTTAGTTGAATTATTAAAGGACACTCTAGGGTTGTTTCTGAAGCTTATCTCAGTAATCTGTCTTTTGGATGAAGATCAGATGCCTCACACATGACCTGCAATCAAGACTGGAAGAAGATATAATTTAAGGAACTGTCTCCAACCTGGAAGGACCTTTCTATCAGGTACTCTTCACTAGCTCATGCCCAATGAAACTAACCGGAAATTGACTTTTGGTTTAACTCCCACTTCCAAAGGTCCCTAAGGTGGGCTGGTCTACAGAGGGGCCTGCTGACCTCAAACTCACCTTAAAATAAAGCTCAGAGGAAACTATAATACATGAGGATGAGGAGAAGACAACATCAGAAGTAGACTGCTTGCCCAAGATGCTGATCTGACTTTTACAATCATTTATAATGTTTTCTTGATCCTTGGACCTAAGACTATCAATCACATGTTTTCTATCATGGACACGCTTCTATGCCAGTTTAAAACTCAATCCAATTGTTGGGTTGTGGCAAAATACCTGTGCCTAGTACTTCTGGGTTACCTTGGTGGATTTCTGTTCTCTAGGGCTCTGATTGGATACCCCCTAGGAAATTTATTTTAGATGAGTGTTCAGTCTTGTTCTATCTATTCATGATATTACTGGATGAGATCTTCTCACATGGCCAATTAATGATACCTGCTCTGATGCTGTCCATAGATTTAAGTTTTCTCTTAGGGTCTTTCAAACTCAAGCAGAGTGACAAGCTAAGTCTCAATAGAAAAAATTAACCTCTCATCTATCAAAAGGAAAACTCTCACAATTATAGGGTGGATCTACGTGGTTAACACCAAGCTACGGCCATTTACGTTTAAAGGCTCCTCTAGGTTGGGAATGGTTAAATCATACTAAAAGTGACCAACCTGGTAATTATGAGACAAGGCTGGGTGCTTTAGGAACTATGCCTATTATTACTCTTAGAGAGAGTGATTGGTTGTGGAACTCAGTGGATTTGTGGCACTAATTTATGGCCTGACATCTACAGGGATGGATACAAAGGTGTAGCCTGGGATTCCCATGAATTTAAGGTCATACATGTTAACAAATTAGAGGTAACCCCAACAAATCTACCATTGGTATGATCCCAGTGGGTCAAAGACCTGTATTCTACTGGCATGACCATTGTGTGTTGTGTGTGTGCCCCTTCAATAGGGTTGGAGGATGTAATTGACCATATCGAAGCCTTAACAACTTTCATAAGCTTTAAATGTTAGTAACCGGGCTATTAGCCTATTGAATTCTGAGATCTCTATAAGAAAGGCGGTGCTACACAACTGCAAGGCCCTTGACACTTACAGAATTTGGGGAAGATACCTGTGGTATAATTCAAAGTGAATGCTATATTTTCATACTTGATAAATACTTTAATGTAACACATTTGATGAACCATATGAAAAATCAGATTTCTGCGTTAAGTGACCCATTCCTTAGTCTTGATGCTCTTTAAAGAAAAAAAAAAAAAACTGGTTTGGTGTGGGAGGCTCATAGCTAAAATATTTACTTTTAATTCCACTAATGTTATTCACTATACCATTTGCATTTTGCTTGTTTCACAAGATTATTATTTCTTATATTACCAAGTGTATGACTGAGCCTCCAATGAAAATGATGACTAGACATGAAGCAGTTGATCAAATGTATAGCTCGATAAATGATCAATGATTGTAATAGTGTACCTCTAGGTATGAAAAGATGCAACGATAGGGAATACTATCCTGGACCATAACTAGAAGACAGGTGTCCAGAGATCTTTGACTATTAAGACCTAGTTCAGTTGAGTGTCTTATCAACAAAAACCTTTAGAACTGGAAATGAGCCTTCCCAGCAACATGGGACAAAATGGTCATGAAATGCCCCCGCAAAGTATGGTTGGATTTATGACCACAAGGGGGCTGTGTCAACTACAAATTGGCACATACCAAGAGCACTGCCAATGACTGAACAACAAAGGCATTTTCCATCTGCATCTACAGAGACTGAACCCCATGCTGCTATACCTGTTGACCTTCAACAATCCCTGAGGGAGTTCAGGGTGGAGTGAGGCACTCTGTGCTCCAGGGAATCTGGTGAGACAGGTCTTCAGATAGTTGGATGTTTTTAGGAACAGATTTTATGATCTCAATCCTTGCATCTCCTCATATCTAGAGAAGCACTAAATCCCTTCATGGTGACCTCAGATCCTTATGACTCACAAAAATCTTTTGTAAAATGAGCACTTCATAGCATAGAACTCCCTTCACCAAAACCTTATATATTGACTTTTCCCCACTGCCCCTTTGGAGCAGTCTCTGAGAGCTATCTGAGATGCTGCCTCCTGGGCTGCAGTCCTCATTTTGCCCCAAATAAAATTTCACTCACAACTCTCAAGTTGTACATCTATTTTTCATTGAAATAGCTATTTTAAGTCCTAATACATGATGTTGTCAAAGTGCTGCACTCAATATGTCAGCAAATTTGGAAAACTCTGCAGTGGCCACAGGACTGGAAAAAGTCAGTTTTCATTCCAATCCCAAAGAAAGGCAATGTCAAAGCATGTTCAAACTACTGCCTGTTGCACTCATCTCAAACGCTAGCAAAGTAAGGCTCAAAATCCTCCAAGCCAGGTTTCAACAGTATATGATGTACAGAGTACAACAACTTTCAGATGTTCAAGCTGGATTTCGAAAAGGCAGAGGAACCAGAGATCAAGTTGCCAACATCTGTTGGATCAGAGAAAAAGCAAGAGAGTTCCAGAAAAACATTTACTTATGCTTTATTGACTACACCCAAGCTTTTGACTGTGTGGATCACAACAAACTGTGGAAAATTATTAAAGAGATGGGAATACCAGACCACCTGACCTGCCTCGTGAGAAATCTGTACGTAGGTTAAGAAGCAACAGTTAGAACTGGACATGGAAAAACAGACTGGTTCCAAATTGGGAAAGAAGTACATCAAGGCTGTATATTGTCACCCTGCTTACTGAACTTCTATGCAGAGTACATCATGCGAAATGCTGGGCTGGATGAAGTGCAAGCTGGAATCAAGATTGCCAGGAGAAACGTCAATAACCTCAGATATGCAGATGACACCACCCTTATGGCAGAAAGTGAAGAAGAACTAAAGAGCCTCTTGATGACAGTGAAAGAGGAGAGTGAAAAGTTGGCTTAAAGCTCAACATTCAGAAAACGAAGATCATGACATCCAGTCCCATCATGGCAAATAGATGAGGAAACAATGGAAACAGTTGAGAGATTTTATTTTTCTGGGCTGCAAAATTTCTATTGGTGACTGCTGCCATGAAATTAAAAAATGCTTGCTCCTTGGAAGAAAAGCTATGACCAAACTAGATAGCATATTAAAAAGCAGAGACATTACTTTGCCAACAACGGTCCATCTAGTCAAATCTATGGTTTGTCTAGTAGTCATGTATGGATGTGAGAGTTGGACTATAAAGAAAGCTGAGTGCGAAAGAATTGATGCTTTTGAACTGTGGTGTTGGAGAAGATTCTTGAGAGTCCCTTGGACTGCAAGGAGATCCAACCAGTCCATCCTATAGGAAATCAGTCCTGAATATTCATTGGAAGGACTGATGCTGAAGCTGAAACTCCAATACCTTGGCCACCTGATGCAAAGAACTGACTCATTGGAAAAGACCCAGATGCTGGGAAAGATTGAAGGTGGGAGGAGAAGGGGACAACAGAGGATGAGATGGTTGGATGGCATCACCAACCTGATGGACATGAGTTTGAGTAAGTTCCAGTAATTAGTGATGGACAGGAAGGCCTGGCATGCTGCAGTCCATGGGGTCACAAAGAGTCACTGAACTGAACTGAATGAGTAGGACGAATATTCCAGCTATTTTGGGGAAGGGTGGGGATTTCTAGGAATTGGGCCACTGCTCACTTTTTGTCTTTCTTTGGGCCTTGGAACTCTCATGGTGCCTGTGGGTTTGTCATTGACCATGCTGATGTGTTACAACAAGCTTATACTGAGACTCAAGGTCGACTGGAAGTCAACTTATCCACCATCTTGAACCTAGTTGGTTTTAATCAGTTTGTTTCATGTTCAGGCTCTGTCATTCTTTTAAAGATTGTGCCCTGCCCCCTACCCTCCAGTTTCAAAATCAGTTCTCAAACCTTTTTCTCAATCTTCAGTTCTTAACTGGGGATTGGAGATAAAGGTGATGGGGAGACTGTAAAGAGAAGCTTTCAGCATCTTCTGGACTTATTGGAAAACTAGGAATTCTTTCTCCTCCCAGGAAACACTTTCTTAAAGTCCTCCCTTTCCCTCCTCCCCCACCCTTTCTCCCACAACTTCCCCTACAGCAATTCAGGCTACAATTGTCAGAGTACAGTAAGGCTGAAGCCAGAGAAGGGTCATGCAAAGCCTGTGCTAGATGCTTACAATTAGAATATCTACATGGGAGGTAGAGTCAGGGAATGTGAATTTATAAAAAAAAAAAAAAAAAAACTCTAGGCAATTCTTATCTGCAAGCTATAGTTTAAGACATTGTTCAGTTCAGTTCAGTTCAGTTCAGTTCATCACTCAGTCGTGTCCGACTCTTTGCGATCCCATGAATCGTAGCACACCAGGCCTCCCTGTCCATCAGCAACACCCGGAGTTCACCCAGACTCACGTCCATCGAGTCACTGATGCCATCCAGCCATCTCATTCTCTGTTGTCCCCTTCTCCTCCTGCCCCCAATCCCTCCCAGCATCAGAGTCTTTTCCAATGAGTCAACTCTTTGCACGAGGTGGCCAAAGTACTGGAGTTTCAGCTGTAGCATCATTCCTTCCAAAGAATCCCAGGGCTGATCTCCTTCAGAATGGACTGGTTGGATCTCCTTGCAGTCCAAGGGACTCTCAAGAGTCTTCTCCAACACAACAGTTCAAAAGCATCAATTCTTCAGTGCTCAGCCTTCTTCACAGTCCAACTTTCACATCCGTACATGACCACAGGAAAAACCATAGTCTTGACTAGATGGACCTTTGTTGGCAAAGTAATGTCTCTGCTTTTGAATATGCTATCTAGGTTGGTCATAACTTTCCTTCCAAGGAGTAAGCGTCTTTTAATTTCATGGCTGCAGTCACCATCTGCAGTGATTTTGGAGCCCCCCAAAATAAAGTCTGACACTGTTTCCACTGTTTCCCCATCTATTTCCCACGAAGTGATGGGACCGGATGCCATGATCTTCGTCTTCTGAATGTTGAGCTTTAAGCCAACTTTTTCACTCTCCACTTTCACTTTCATCAAGAGGCTTTTTAGTTCCTCTTCACTTTCTGCCGTAAGGGTGGTGTCATCTGCATATCTGAGCTTATTGATATTTCTCCCAGCAATCTTGATTCCAGCTTGTGTTTCTTCCAGTCCAGAGTTTCTCATGATGTACTCTGCATATAAGTTAAATAAGCAGGGTGACAATATACAGCCTTGACATACTCCTTTTCCTATTTGGAACCAGTCTGTTGTTCCATGTTCAGTTCTAACTGTTGCTTCCTGACCTGCATACACATTTCTCAAGAGGCAGTTCAGGTGGTCTGGTATTCCCATCTCTTTCAGAATTTTTCAGAGTTTATTGTGATCCACATAGTCAAAGGCTTTGGCATAGTCAATAAAGCAGAAATAGATGTCTTCCTGGAACTCTCTTGCTTTTTCCACGATCCAGCGGATGTTGGCAATTTGATCTCTGGTTCTTCTTCCTTTTCTAAAACCAGCTTGAACATCAGGAATTTCACGGTTCACGTATTGCTGAAGCCTGGCTTGGAGAATTTTGAGCATTACTTTACTAGCATGTGAGATGAGTGCAATTGTGCAGTAGTTTGAGCATTGTTTGACATTGCCTTTCTTTGGGATTGGAATGAAAACTGACCTTTTCCAGTCCTGTGGCCACTGCTGAGTTTTCCAAATTTGCTGGCATATTGAGTGCAGCACTTTCACAGCATCATCTTTCAGGATTTGAAATAGCTCAACTGGACTATCACCTCCACTAGCTTTGTTCGTCGTGATGCTTTCTAAGGCCCACTTGACTTCACATTCCAGGATGTCTGGCTCTAGGTCAGTGATCACACCATCATGATTATCACACCATAAAAAGTTTGCAGCAAAGTAGAAAGTCAATTAAATATTTAGTTTAAATAAAATAATTGTTGGAAATATGATTACTAAATTGAATGCAAAATCCAAAGCCAAATCTTAAAAAAGAATAGTTATATAATAAATTGACTTCCCTTGTGGCTTAGAGGGTAAGGAGTCTGGCTGCAATGAAGGAGACCTGGGTTTGATCCCTGGTTTGGGATGATCCCCTGGAGAAGGAAATGGCAACCCACTCCAGTATGTTTGCCTGGAAAATCGCATGGATGCAGAAGTTTTATGACCCTAGATTACATTAGTAAAGATGAGAATTTGTGGATGTAAAAGCAAAACAAAACAAATAAAAATAAAGCCTATTAATTCTTAAAGAGGTGATATAAAAAAAATTACTCATTTGCTCTTCATTTTGACAACCAAAGAAGCATGGTTTAAGGGTTACATCTAATGAACTTAAAGGCAATCACTACTAGAATTAAGAACCACCTTTCAAATTATCACCAAAGAAAACAATGCAAGTGAGAAGAAAATGTAGAAAATATAGCAAATGAGCCAGAAAGAGAGTATGAAAAAGATTCCAGAAATAGGAGGAAATGCATTCAATTCTTATGCTAATTGTAAATGGTTTACACTCCGTAATAAAGTCTTGCTCAGACTAGGCTAAAAACAAAATATGATTATGTGCTGCTTATAAAACACAACCTGAAATGTAGTAACACAGGTTAAAATTAAAGGGGTTAATGAAGACATCAATCAAAGTGGGCAAAGAAAGTAAACAAGTGGACCCGATTAAACTTAAAAGCTGTGACCAACCTGCACAGCATATTAAAAGCAGAGACTTACTTTGCCACCAAGGGCCGTCTAGTCAAAGATATGGTTTTTCCAGTGGTCATGTATGGTGTGACAGTTGGACTATAAAGAAAGATGAGCACAGAAGAATTGATGCTTTTGAACTTCGATGTTGGAGAAGACTCTGGAATGTACTTGGGACAGCAAGGAGATCCAACCAATCAATCCTAAAGGAAATCAGTCCTGAATATTCATTGGAAGGACTGATGCTGAAGCTGAAACTCCAATATTTTGGCCACCTGATGCAAAGAACCGACTCACTGGAAAAGACCCTGATGCTGGGAAAGAATGAAGGCAGGAGAAGGGGACAACAGAGGATGAGATGGGTTGGATGGCATCACCCAACTCGATGGATGAGTTTGAGTAAACTCTGGGAGTTGCTGATGGGCAAGGAGGCCTAGTGTGCTGCAGTCCATGGGGTTCGCAGAGTCAGACATGACTGAGCAAACTGAACATAAATGATGCAGAGAATAGGATGTTGACTCAGGTAAGCATTCTGGAGATTATTTAACCTTTAACAGTCATCCATCACACAAGGAAAAGGACATTTGAGGAGGGTGAACTTTCTAGTACACCATTCAGATTACTAGGATGATGCAACTCAACATTTTGACAACACTATATTTTAATAAAAATAAATAAATTCTTCACTTCTGCATCTAGTAATGGTATAATAATGGTCACGTAACTTAACAGATCATAGTCACTACAGCTAAAGTTATAAGACACAAGCTTTAAAATATGATTACTCTTTTTCATGTAGTTTAAGAATGAGATAAGAAATTTAGGCAAAGAATTGTAAAAATATTAACTAATAAAAACTGAATAAGAAGGAAGCACTTCGGAAAGGGTGAAGTGAATGCCTAAAGCATCCGGAGGACTAAAAAAAAAAAAAAATGTCAAGTTTTTCTGAACTCTGGAGGTTAACCAAAGTTTTAGAACAATCATGAAAAATGTTTATTCAAGAAAGTGGCTCAATCTCCATAAGATCAGCAAGCTTTGTGGTATTTTAACTTGTCATCCCCTTCTTCACTGTTCTTTGGTAACCTTGAAAACAACAGCCTTGCACCTACAAGCTAAGATCCAAGATTTCAACTGCCAAACTAAGCTCCCTGGTGCAGCCAAATAATTAAATATAAAAAAAGTTTTTAAAAACATGCAGGCTCCAGAGCTCTGCGTTTGAATCTCAGTTCTTCCACTCTCGGCTGTGGCTCTGGACAACTCACTGACCCTCTGTATGCCGCCACACTCTCATCTGTGAAATAGGATTGTGCGGGAGTGTAAATGAGTTTGCAAAGGACTTACAAAAGTGACTAGCACTTAGTAAGTCCTCAGTACACCTCAGTGACAGTTTACACAGGACCTTACTCTTTGAATTCTAGTTTCACTTCAGGTAACCTAACAAAAGACAAGCACAAGGAGGGACTCTGCATGTGCTCCACATGTGGTACATGTCCTGCTGGGTCAATTTGGGGGTTATGCTGGGAGTATCTCCAAGAGGTTGACAGACTTTCCAAACATCTCACTGAAGGTCACCAAATGTAAAAAACCACCGATAAGGATGCTAACAACTTCATTTAGACTTTCTACATCCCATAATATTGTGAAAAAGAAGTGTGTAAATTCCATTTTCATTACCCAGTGGTTTGTGGTGAAGATTGAAGTGGACTCAAGTAGCAAAAAGCACTAAGAGGCTCTGAGAATTCTGACATTCCCTCTCTCTTCACTTTCTGGAAGTGCATTTGGATTTCCTTTTCTCAAGTGACCTGGGTGGTGAATAGATTGTCCCAAGAATATGAGGCATTTCTGTTCATGGTGTTCCCTGCTGCTCTTTTTCTAGGAAATCCACTTGTGTTTCTAAGAAGATGACTGCATTCACCTCTGCCCCTCAAGCAAGTCATTGAAAAGCTGAGCTAAGGCCAAAGCTTCTCCAAAACAGTTTATAGAGATTCAGATGTATCAAGAGACTCAGAAAGTACCAAAGAGTCTTAGAAACAATCGATGGACATGCTGCCCATCTAATGTAATTACCTCCATGTGCAGCATATTTACAGCACAACAATACCTCACTGACTTAGGAAATGAGAAAACTTACAACCCATAATTTCTGAAAAATTGGAGCTAGTTCCTTTGGGTGCCCAAATATTTCATTTTAATCCTTTTACTTAAAAAAAAAAAAAAAACAAAGAAAGAAATGATTCTGAAGTGTGATCTACACTGGCTGGTTTCAAAAGAATATGGAAAATTATTTCATCAAGGGGACATCATCTCCAGCCACTAACAACTAAGACTCAGCCTGAGCACATCTCCTTCCCTTCGGGCAGGCTCCACTTAAATCCTCCTGTGTCCTAGATGGAGATGCCACAAGTACACAATCCCTTAGAGATCCAGCCTCCACAGCACCATCTCTCAGACCCCCTCCAGTTAGCCCTGGAGTCCTGTTGATTTTATCATGTGACTGTTTCTCCATTTCTATCTGTTCTCCAATGGCCCCCATTTCCGGAGCTCACCATCCCCTCTACCTGGACTACTAGCAAAGCCACCTCTCCCTTCTGCATTAACTGATGGTCCGTGTGATATATCTGCTCCTGTCACATTGTTTGAAAGTCTTTCCATGGCTTAAAGTTGCCTTAAGGATAAAGCCCAAGCTTGAGAAGAGAGCATATGACTCCCTCGGTGACACAGACTCCGAGTCTCAAACGTTTCCTCTGCTTCTGCTGCTAAGTCACTGCAGTCGTGTCCAATTCTGTGAGACCCCATAGACGGCAGCCCACCAGGCTCCTCTGTCCCTGGATTCTCCAGGCAAGAATACTGGAATGGGTTGCCAGGTCCTTCTCCAATGCATGGATGCATGCTAAGTCACTTTAGTCGTGTCCAACTCTGTGCGACCCTATGGACAGCAGCCTACTAGGCTCCTCTGTCCGTGGATTCTCTAGGCAAGAATACTGGAGTGGGTTGCCATTTCCTTCTCAACTTTTCCTCTAATTTCTATGTCTGTTGATGCTCTGACTGAAATACAGCGCTTCTTAAATTCTTCCATACAGGAGCCCAGCCTCGCTCCTCCTGTTTCCTGGATCTGGAATACCATTCCTCCTCCTCTTGGCCTCCTCTCCCTTTAGGATACAGCTGAGCTCATGTCCCTTCTTCAGAAAGTCTTCCTCCTTCCCTGCCCATGCTTGCTGGTTGAGCTGGACACTCATCCTTAGAGGTGCTATGGTGCCCTGTGCCTATGAAGAGGTCAAAGACCATGCTTAGTTTAATCACATGGTGATACAGTTCCAGGAATAGCAAGAATAGATTAGAAGGCCTTCTTAAATGGACAGTGCAAAGTAGTAGAGGAAAACCAGAGAAGATAGGATCTAGACATCTCTTCAATAAATTGGAGATATCAAGGGAATATTTCAGGCAAGAATGGGCACTAAAAAGGAAAAAAAAACGGTAAAGAACTAACAGGAGCAGAAAGATTAACAAGAGCTGGCAAGAATACACAGAAGAATTGTACAAAAAGGGTCTTAACCATCCAGATAACCAAATGTGTGGTCCCTCACCTAAGAGCCAGATATCTTGGAGTGTGAAATCACGTAAGCCTTAGGAAGCATTCCTATGAATAAAGCTAATGGAGGTGATGAATTCCAGCTGAGCTAGTGAAATCCTAAAAGGTGGTGCTGTTAAAGCTGCACTCAATATGTCAGCAAATTTGGAAAGCTCAGCAGTGGCCACAGGACTGGAAAAGGTCATTTCATTCCAATTGCAAAGAAGGGCAATGCCAAAGAATGTTCAAACTCCTGTATAATTTCTGCTTATTTCACATGCTAGTAAGGTTATGCTCAAGATCCTTCAAGCTAGGCT